>NW_010396024.1:76950-85358 GCF_000710305.1 Buceros rhinoceros silvestris
TTTAGAGAGTCCCATTTAATAAAAAAAAAAAAAAAAAAAAAAAAGACACCATGCAGCATTAATTAGATACATGATTTTGGGGCTTATTTCTTGAACATGAGATTTTACTTGATTTTTTTTTTTTTTTTGTAAAGATCTGCTTGCTGAAATAAGTCATAAAAGTACTGAAATACAACCTCTTTGGGGACGTCTAAGTGAGTGTTTCCAAATTCCTTACATTAACACATCAATAGAATTTGTTACAAATATTGTTAGTTTGTGCCAGAAAGTTTATAACAAGACACTGGCTGGCTACCAAACCACTAACCCTCTAGGATTGGCTTAGGGACAATTCAGTATGTTATTTAATGAAAGAGAATGTATGACCTATGAAGGCCTGGAAGAGCTATTTCACAACGTGGCTTGCTTACTCAGTGATCTAGCTTGGCAGCTTCACACACAGAGAAGAACCCCACCCAGGCCAGCTATGCTGAGACCAGACTGTCATCTGAGCCATCCACTCTCCTATTTGGCTCAGATTGACACAAATTGCATTCAGACTCTGTTTTAAAATAAAGGCAAATGACCTGCCCTGTATATAGGACGGAGCGCCGGTGCCCTGCCCATCTAGCAAGCAATTATAAAGGGCAGGAGCTGCGTTTTAGTAGTGAAGCTAAACTCCTGGTAATGCTCACTGATACTTCATTTCAGGGTGTGGGTTTTTTTGCCATTTTCTGAGAGGAAGATCAATACCATACTTTCTTCCCCCGTACTGTCTTTCATCCTAAAATACTTCCCCATTTAAGCAGATATGTTTACAGTATTTTTTCTCAATCCATTCCTGAGACATGGAAATACAGAAGCAGTGTGGTGTAATGTGCAGAGCACCACTGCTTGTTCATTGAAGATGGGAAGCAGCGAATATTGCCTTTACCTAGAACTACAAAGATATTTTAAAAAGCTGGAACTTCAGGTTAATTAAAAACCCCTCTCTGATGTAGGAAGATTGTTACTAAGTCCAAATGATCCGATCCCTCTTTTAAGAACAAGCACATTTTTTGTGTAAAAAGGCACTGGTACATTTCACATGGGAAAAAAAAATGTGTTTGGATCCTTACAAGGTGCTTCAGGACTCAAAGGAGATACTTGTGCATCATACTGATTCTTCATGCAAACTAAGAATATTAGTCCTCCTACCCACCCCTCAAGTTCTCCTCTTTGATTTAGGATTACAACTGATTTAGTTTTATGATAATCTTACAGCACTGAGAAAAACCAGCATCAAGGACCCAAAGAACATGTAGAATCATATAATGTTTTGGGTTGGAAGGGACCTTCAAAGGTGGCCTAGTCCAACCCCCCTGCAGTGAGCAGGGTCACCTTCATCTAGATCAGGTTGCCCAGAGCCCCGTCCAACCTGACCTTGTATGTTTCCGGGGATGGGGCTTCTACCACCTCCCTGGGCAACCTGTGCCAGTGTTTCACCACTGTCACCATAAAAAATTTCGACCTTATTCCTAGTGTAAACCTCCCCTATTTTAGTTTAAAACCATTACCCCTTGTCCTTGTTGCAACAGACCTTGCTAAAAACACTGTCCCCATCTTTCTTATGGGCCCTCTTTAGGTATGGGAAGTCTGCAATAACGTGTCCCTGGAGCCTTTTCTTTTCCAGGCTGAACATTCCCTACTCTCTCAACCCATCCTCATAGAAGAATTGTTCGAGGCCTCTGATCACAAAATAGAAGGCTGTTATTGATGAGTTATCATGCAATCACCATAAAGAGGCTGTGCATTCTGCTCTTTTTCTCCTCCCTTTGACTTTGGCTTCTCAGAGGTTTCATGGCACTTTCAAAAACTATCCTATTAATCTTTCCTTAATGTCTGCCACACTGCCTATGCCAAGGACTTTCCTGACATGCAACAACTGCAAGTCTAAAAAAAACCTTCAAAGGTGGCCTAGTCCAACCCCCCTGCAGTGAGCAGGGTCACCTTCATCTAGATCAGGTTGCCCAGAGCCCCGTCCAACCTGACCTTGTATGTTTCCGGGGATGGGGCTTCTACCACCTCCCTGGGCAACCTGTGCCAGTGTTTCACCACTGTCACCATAAAAAATTTCGACCTTATTCCTAGTGTAAACCTCCCCTATTTTAGTTTAAAACCATTACCCCTTGTCCTTGTTGCAACAGACCTTGCTAAAAACACTGTCCCCATCTTTCTTATGGGCCCTCTTTAGGTATGGGAAGTCTGCAATAACGTGTCCCTGGAGCCTTTTCTTTTCCAGGCTGAACATTCCCTACTCTCTCAACCCATCCTCATAGAAGAATTGTTCGAGGCCTCTGATCACAAAATAGAAGGCTGTTATTGATGAGTTATCATGCAATCACCATAAAGAGGCTGTGCATTCTGCTCTTTTTCTCCTCCCTTTGACTTTGGCTTCTCAGAGGTTTCATGGCACTTTCAAAAACTATCCTATTAATCTTTCCTTAATGTCTGCCACACTGCCTATGCCAAGGACTTTCCTGACATGCAACAACTGCAAGTCTAAAAAAACACTTCCTAGAAGTCTGCTTCAGATTTGAGACATAACTCGGGGACATTGTGTACTGGAATGAGCAACATGACTACCTAGACTTCAAGATACCTGACGTTTATAACATGGCAGCCTTCAGCAGCCAGAGGGCAGAAAGTGCAGCTCTCTTCTTCTAGCAACCCGCATTCAGAGTAGCTGCCTGCCTCTTTCCTTTTCCCTGTTAATTCAAATTCACTGTTACTCTTGTAGTTTAGATAGCACCGGAATAACGGTGCTTTTAAAATATATATTCACCAGAGATGTTCACTACTAAATCTCGTTTGTCTCTATTTCATTAATTAACATGAGTACAACAGATGAAGCCATACATGGGTTTGTGCTCTCTTTTACTTCTGTTTAAGCCACATAATGATATTAATCTTTTGGAACCAAAATGTGGCAATAAGCCAAACCAAATGTGGTAATAAGGCAAGATAGTCTTAAAGAGGCAATTCTCAGTTCCTAACAGGGAAGGGAATCTGTTCCCATCCTGCCCATCTTCATCACTGAATGCTTTTTCCTTTCTAGCAGCCATGGGAGAAGAGATGTATTTATGTCAGTAGGAACATGGGGATGAGATTGGGTGGAGGGAAAGGGTCAAAAAACAATGACTACTTGCATGGTGATGACTGAGTGGATTGATTTGATTAATCCTCTTCTCATTCCTGGGAAATGATCAGGTGAACTATTGCAATCAGCTGAACTTGTACATCCATGCCAGAACTACAGAAAAGGCTGGTGCTTCTCTTTGCAGAGTTGCCCAAGCCCATCAGCTGAGGTGATGTCAATTTGAGCCTGGAATGTAAGAAGCTGGGTAATGAGAGAGAAAAGATCTCTGAAGAGTTAGAAGTGGCACAGAGACCAGAGTTATCATGCCCAGGAGAGGGGCAGGTTCTGGATATAAACATTACGTGCAAGCTTTGTTCAGGGGTGCTGCAGATCCCCACTGGTAGGTATTTGCAGGATTTGGTGGGGAACAAGGCCGGCTTTGTTGGAGCTTGTTCTCTGGAGGACAGAAGAGACAACAAAGCACACAGAATTTTGCTCTATGGAAGCCTAGGGTCTGCAGACAGGTACAAAACAAGAGCACCAAAAAGGAAGTGGAAAACCAGCAGGACAGAGTCCAAAGTATTACAGCAAATAGGAAGGGGGATGAGGGCATCATATAAAGCATGTACAGGATAACTTTGAAAGCCACATTGCATGTCTGGCTGTGGAAGACATGTTTTCCAGGAACTAGCTTTCAGGGATGCTCTTTAATCCATTTGTACTAGGCAATGAGCATTCATACTCTACTCAAATACTCCTCCTCCATTGTCTATTTCAAATCCATATTTTTTCCCTATAGTAAGAGTTTGAAAACATTCTGGTGTGTGAATCCAGCAATCCTGCACCTCCTCCTGCTATTTTGATCACAACAATGTAACGGTAGGGACAGGCCTGTGACAGCTACTGCCTCATATGACATGGGGCACACAGGTTGCACAAGGCTGTGACAATGACATTTTTCTTCTCACTTTTTCAGTTCTATTGCCCTGTAAATCTGCATCTGAGATAAACATCAGAAGTATTGCTATAGAAACATCTCTCAGTACCAGAGTGATACAGAATTCAGTGGAACACCTATTTTTCTTTACAATTATTTCCTTCTTTATGTCCATTAAAAATAAATAAATAATTAAAAAAAAAATACCCTCGGAAAAAATGCAGTCCTTCTTACCCAGTTCAGCCAGTGTCTCCAAAGAGCTGAAAATAGTCAAATTGGTATTTATGCAATTTATCCCATCTGTGTACCTTTCCATCACCCAAAGAAAATTCCCCCATATAGAAAAGGGGAAGTTTATCTAGCTGCAGTCTTGGATTACCTCAGTTAAGACCTGAGACAATACAGGTGCCAATTATAAGACACATGTTTCATACATCTTTAAATTCTCTGTAAAACAATCCCTGAGATAATACAGCTGACACGCTTCCTTACCTGTTGGCATGAAATTAAAATTTAGGAGTGTTTGATAACAGGTTCATTCCACAGTGTCTTTTAGTTATGGTGCAGCAACCACGGATTTACCCAGGTCTGAGGAAATCCTTAATTCCCTTACTAAACAGCTGTTAGCCTGCATACTTCCACATCACCTGAAGTGTTAGAGCAACTGCTCATCTCCCTTTGAGAGAGTTTGACTCTCTGGGTTTTCACTAAATCCTTTGTGGTCAGTAAGTGCCAATTGATCTCACTCAATCTCTTGTCCTTTGTACAAAGAACTAAACAAATAAAAATTGAAATTTCACCCTAAAGGAACAGGGTATTTTTTTTTTTAATCTGAATAATTTTCCTACAGGCAGAAAATTTTTTGTCCTTCAGTCTGTAGATTTTAATCATTAGATGACTAACTAAGGCAACTGTAAATGGTTAAGGATTTTTTTATAATATGACCAATGAGGTTTTTCAAACTCTGCTATCCAACTCAAGTTGACTTATCCAGTTTTAAAAAGTACTGTTTTGCCTAATTTATTAATTGTGTAGACAACCCTATGTGATATCTTATTTAACTCACCTCCACAAGTTATCCTTGCCACCATGGATATCACCAGTCTATATTGTAGTACCCTTCCCCAAGGTGGCATCATAACCTCTTTTAGTGTGCCCAGAGAAGATAACCACCAAGCACAATTTCAGCTTTCCGCCTGATTTAACTCACAACAAACTTTAATGAAACAGCACTCTTAGAACTAGAAGTTCCTACGAGCATCATAAGGAGTGGTAGCCTGCAAAGTCAATGTTAGAAAAAAATATTGACAGATCATTAAACCCACCTCCATGAAAACAGCAGATGCATGAGAAAAAAATTACTCACAGCCATGCTCTCAATTCCCTCTTATTCTAAAGAAAACACTCAAAATGTCCACCTTAATGAACGGAAAAGGACTTCGAACCTTGTCAGAAAAACACTCTGAAGAACATACTTATGATCCTAATGAAAGACCTATACAGTCTATACAACATAACTTAACTTCACTACCCACCATGCAGTCACCACTGCTTGCACTGTGGACAACCCTGACTTTCTACCACCAACCTCAACATTTCTTCTTGGTGATCGCTGAAACAATAGAAGCACCACCTGAAGATTTCACTTACTACAGGAAGACAGAACGAGGTTTGATTTAAGTAAATTTTTGTGCAGATGACTACCTCCAATGGAGGCAAGGGAGAGTCCCACGTTAGGAGAGATTCTTGTACTATGATTCTGAATAAAAGAATGGCCGTATCATGGAAAGAATTGGGGGACTCTGAACAAAGAAATCACTTCATTTAAAGCTTCCAGATATTAGTGTTTTGGGGTTTTTAATTACATTCAGGGTAGCAGAATTTTTACGAGCTTTGAAAAGAAAGAACTTTTCTTCAAAGGAACACTGCCTCCATTCTCAATTTCCTTCACCAACATAAAATATATTTGCCAAGTGCTAATGCAAAAAGGGAGGTACCAGTAATAGACCTGGATAAAAGAGATGATCAGCATATAGTAGGCCTTCTAAAAAAAAAGTCCTTCTTACTGTTAGACATATGATACCTGATCTGAGAACTACAGTAGGATAAAGCTCTACGGTAAAGTCATGCTAGACAACTGAAGAAATAACCAAGTGACAAATACCAATAAAGAAACGCTGCTATGTTCCAAAAGAGTCTGTTAAAAATGACACAAGCTCATTCACACTTTGAAATCTAATCATTTGGTTCATTCCCTCCATTCTGTTTCAGCCAGGATATCTGCAAGACGTTTACCCACCGTTAAATTGGTAGTCTTCTTTGAGCAAAATTGATCATAGTCATGACTAGTTCTTTTATCATTCAGGGAACAAGTAATTCTGAACTGTATTACGGTAGGCTTTCTGATTTGAATTTTGTTTTCTCATTCTCTTTGCTTTTTGTCTGCTGTCATTCCTTTTCCTGGGGATAGATCTTGCCACTTGGGAAGTTCTGAGAAGATAAAACACCGTGTGATTAAAAATTCTTAACTGTCCAAAGCATGTGTGTTTGCATTTGTGGAGGCTCTATATTTATTCTCCGTCTCCCAGGAAAAGCTCCTAGCTTTTTTCTTTCCAACTCATCCCTGGCACTTCACTTGTAATATACTACAGGCTTCCAAAGACAGATGCAAGACAAAAGAAAACGCGAGAGAGAAAATGCTGAGTTCATCACCATAAATTATTGATGTTTCTTCTACTTAACTTACTCATCAGGATTCATTGTTAATGAGGTGTGGATTTTAGCTTTAAATTTGCCATGTAGCACTGCAGGCATTCAATTTGAAGCACTGCATTAAAGAGCATTTCTCCCAATATGTGTCTCCAGATCTTTCCGATTCCATTTGCTGCAGTAGGTCGTTGCAACTGTGACTTGGCAGGCACTGATGGTATTTATCCACAGCACAGAATGCAACAGGAAACAAAAAGACAAGAGGAAGGTTTTTATTATATAACTGAAAAAATACAGAAACAGATGCTATGCAATTGCTCTGGAATTGGATGATTTATTTAAAGGGTTAATTGACTCACTGTGTTCCTACGAGGTAAACTGGAATTCAGATGAACTGCAGTGATCCAGTGTCTGGGAGCACTAGGAAATCTGCCAACATATATTACTGAATTTCCATTTTCCAGTTTGCAAGTACATTAAATTAAGGTCAGATGCTGCTGTTATTGTCATTCCTGATGCCGGACTCCCACTGCCTTTAACAGAAACAGAAGCTGGCTATAGGCTGGGGTCAGTTCTGTGATAGTCCCAGTTAAAAAGTGAAAATGAAAACTGGAAGGGAAGTGGAAGTGAACTGGTTTGGGTTTACCCCAGAGAAGTTTCCACCAAAGCATGCTAAAAAAAATAAAATGGGATGAAAAATCAATTCATTTGGGTTTTTTTCCAGAGGACTCCAGCAATGTCCTGACCATCTGAAACCAGTGGACTTTTATTAATGACTAAAGGAGGATCATGTATAAAACAGTGAGTGCAGCATCTTTTTAAAATTCTATTTGGGGCGTTGTGCCACCAGGCTCCTCAGGACTGAATGTCCACACAGCACCTACACACTTTCTGATACAGGCGTTGGCCCTGGACATCTGCGAAGGAAGAAAAGTCCAAGGCTGAGAGGCTGAAGCTCAAAATCCTGACACATCATCTACTTCCCACGGGACACTGGGAAATCGGCATTGCCTGACTGTGCCACAGCTCTTCATCTGTGAATTAATAATAGCAGTTCACTGTCTTAAAGATCTGTTGCAGGGATAAATACATTATAGCTTATACAATGGGTACAAGATCAAATGAGTAGCTAAGACAGGAAGACGGGAACATCCTGGGGGTTTTTTCATTCTAAATCAGACAAATTAGCAATTAAAGTGGCTTTTTTCTGTTACACAGTAAAAAGGAGTAGGGGAAAAAAAAAACAAACAACAAACCAACACTTAAAGACTGCTCCTAAAAATATAAAATGTATTTTAATTATGAAAGGGAATTAATTTTAGATTGGCTGAGGAAGATCTCATGGGGCATCCAGCCAACCCATCCATCTCCTATGATCAGAGAATTTCAGCTTTCCAAACAGACCTGTAATATTCCGCTTCTTGGGATCTTCTTTAAATACTGAGCTTATTATATTTCGACTCCTTCATTATCTGTCACTGTCATAAAAAGCAGCATATACTCCTAAGGAAATTAAACGCTGAAGAAAAAACTGTACTATGCTATCTAATCAACCTTCCCCTCCCCTTCCCAGGGTTTCTCCCTACCGTATCTTCTTTGCCCTTCAGCTACATGCAAAACCTTGCTAGCTTTGCCTCCTTTCTTTCCCTTTCTGCCTGCCCCACC
>NW_010396024.1:85493-87015 GCF_000710305.1 Buceros rhinoceros silvestris
CAGCTCCCCATCCCCCATTTCCTGCCACTTTGCTCCTGAAATTCAAAATATGTAGCAAACATCTGAATGCAGCTGTCTGGGACAGTGTCAGCTGAGTGGGGACATGATGCCGTTCAGACAGTGTATGGTCACTGGTAGCTGACAGGGCTGAGTGCTCTTCATCTTGGTCTCTTCCTTGGACAACACAAATACCAGAAATCTGATTAAAACTCATAGTACAGGCTAACTCAAAAACTCCACGCACGTCTTCTTGGTGCTCTGCTCCAATGCCAATGCCAATGCTCAGGCTGTGCCCAGCCTCACTTGGAGCAGTGGTACCTGGTGGTTATAGCACTGCCGACCTTTTGGAGAGTGAGTCATCTCCCTGGGTTTCTCACTGGCCTGGAAGATGCCTTTGAGTAGATCTCTCTACCTCCATATCTCCTCCTGTAAAAGGAGATGCCCTTCATCATCATCACAACACTTCCCACTCCAGTCATGACAACTTCTTATCTGGATAACGCCCTTATTGACCTCAGTTTCCTCTTATTTTCCGCAGTACCAATGTTTCCATTGCTTGTTTCAGTTCAGGCATCTCCCTGTATTCCAAACCATCTCAATCTCTACTGCTGCCTTCACCTGCACCCCCACCTCCAGCTGTTTCACCACCTGGTCCATATGTAGCACTGCTCCAACAGCCACAAGATAACTGGGCAGAAAGTTTGCTTATTTTTACTTCTGTAATACATTTGAAAGATCACAAATTCCAGTGACAAAGTCCCTCAGCACTCTCCTCCTGTGACTGCACCCCTTCACGATATTTCACTGCCCCTAAGGACTTCTCCGCACAGCTTGGGTACTGTATAGTGCCTTGTGCTGAATGCTTACAGTGCTTTCTCATGGAAAATTATTTGAAAAATGTAAATTGTGAGATTCCTTGAACAGCAGACTAGGAGAGTTTAAACTATTCTTTATTAAAAATATTTTCAAAAATATAAATATATTAAAAACTTCAGCAGCTGCAGCTAGCAACAGCAATAGCAAAAATGAAAAATTGAAACCACCAGCACACTTTCTAACTGAGAGAATAATGCCATTTTAAAATAGTGCTGCGGAGCACATAGGGATTTTCCTTTCCTGGAAAAGATGATTGGAATTTAGAACAAAAGAAAAACACTTGAAAAAGAAATGAAAATCTACCAAATCAAAACAAAGGAACTAGGAAGAAAAAAATAAAGGCACCAAGAAGTAGAACTTTAAATACCTTCCAAGAAATTGCACCAAATGACCTTCAAAAGTTGAGACAAACTACACCAGCTCCAGCTGTGGAGTAGCTGCTGACTCCTGCCAGCTGAGGATCTGGCCCAAAACATCTCAGCTTTCTCATAAAATTATAATCAGGCTGGAAAAGGACAGATTATTCAGTCCTCCTCAATAACACATGAAATTCTTCACAGGGGTCATAAGAAACCCCATCTGAAAAACATGAGATGTGGAAGGTGCAAAATAGTGTGTGGGAACCTGTGCTTTTCTCCTCTTCCAG
>NW_010396024.1:87146-95027 GCF_000710305.1 Buceros rhinoceros silvestris
TCTTCCAGCACAAGGCTGCTGAGGTGCCTCATAGCCCAAAAAGCAAGGAAACATGTTTTGCCCACCCCCTGTACGGCAAACCTGCTGCCAGGGGCTGGCTCAAGCAGGAACAAGATCCACATCAGCAGAGCCATTGAAAATAAGCTTTGGGCTTTCACATCACTCTGATGTGAGTAAGTTGAAAAACATACGGCATATTTGGGGATATTTTTTATGGATATCCTAGGCTTGGTTAAATATATATTTTTGTTAATATATTAATTATGTATTTATTAAATATTTAAGAAATGCGGATTTAGGGCACAGTCATGCAGGGATTGATGAGGCTAAAAAGAAGTCTGCTCTGTGGTTGGGATGGCTTATCATTTCTCATTTCAGGGTCTCTTGCTTTTGTTGGTTTTTTTTTTTTAAGCACTATTTCTGTTCAAAGTGGAGCAACACAACTTTGATCATGCGTGGCCAATCCTAAATTCCTCTACTTCAAATACTTTTAAATTATTTGTGGTTCTGCTCCAGAGCTGTTGTCCAGTCTGCTAAGATCTGCTCATTCTCTCTTGAGGGTATTTTAATTTATTAATGAGAACAGACCCTGTAAATTCACACTTAGTGATTATTAATTTCCCTTTTGCTCCAGATATTTCTGTCTAGGTTGTCTCATTTGAAGGGCTTTGGTTTGGGAATTTTTTGTTGCTGTTGTTGATCTCTGTTCATCTCACAATATTAAACTGTTGCCTTCGCCATGCAAGGACGGCTGTCAAAACAGCCAAATCTAGCTGCAAGGGGGCCCTGAGTTCATGCTTGAGGTGGTGCTCATAGAACTGACAAGCTCAAACACAGTTCCCTGGAAAGAGAACGTGCACAATAAAGTAGACCGAGCTGTACGATACTGGCTGGTTATCTAAAATGTATAAATATTGGTATAGCAGAAGGGCAACTGTGATCAGAAATTGTAGAAAGCTGCTTTAGAGATGAAATCCTACTTAGGTAAAGAATATGCTGCAGTCGTACCCTCCTGCTTTCATTCTCATTCAGTTACCCCTGGCTGTCAAACAAAATAAATGGCACACCTCTTGTGAAATCACATCTATATTAATGTTAATATTTTTTTACCACTTGCAAATTGTCTTTTTTATATATAGCTCTTTAATTAGACATCCTGACAACATGGCAACAGATCAAACTGTTGGATGGGTTTGAGACTCCTGCTGCTTATGTCAATGTCATTTTCATTTCCTCAACTCCATTTTTACAATTTACTTCTTGGATTAACTTTCTGAGGCTCCCTGCTACCAAAGCACTCATCCTTAACACTACTCCCTAAGTAAAATAAACCTTAGGTGATATTGCAGCTACTACTTGCAGTCTTGCAATTATGGCTGACACTGCTCCCAAAATGGAAAGCATGCTAAGAAATTTTTTAGAAAACAGAAAAACCTCCATCAAAATATGTTCCTTATTCATTTTTTCATGAGAAATATGCATTAAAAAGTTCTCAGAATGACAAACTGTGATTAAAAATATATTGTCTCCATTCTCCATTTTGCCCCAGATGACAGAGAAGGAAAGAAAGAAAACAAAAATTAAAAATCATTATCCATTAGCATTTTTATTTTAAACAATAAAGCATAAAAAAATTTATTTCTCAAAAAGACCCTTTCCAAGGATAAGAGTTTAAAAAAACCAACCAACCAATCAACCACCACCGCCCCCCCACCCGTTTACATCCCCTTCTTCCCTAGCCAGTTTTTGCCCATTGCTCACTCTAATCTTCTACTATTAGAGTGTCCATCTTAGACTGTAATATGCCCACAGGAGATATTTGCTTTGTCCTGTTTGTCCTACAGACACGATAATGAATATAGAAATATACAGCAATAACAGCTTGGTGGTCATGGGTATTATGAAATGTATCTCTTTGACTGAGACAGAGGGGACAAGAAATGAAAGATCATCATGGGAAGCAAAGCCCCAAGTCTAGCAAGACTGAAAGGCCAGTGTAGTTAAAATTATTAAACAGTATACCAGAGATATTCATGTAGATTTGTGTCATTAAATCAGACTTTTCAGAGCAAAAATAACTCATGAGGAACTTACAGACCACAATTTTGTTTGACTAATTCTCATCAAGGAGAGCAAAACCACACAGTTTCCTTTACTGCTCTTGTTGCTTTTTTTGATAACAGAACTGAAAACTCCTGTTGAATTTCATGACTGGATGAATACATAAGTCAATGTCAGATCATACTCCAGTGAAATACTATATGCAGCAGAAAACAAAGTAAGAGCCAATGTCAAGCTCATCTCTGGCCTGCCTCCCCTCTGCTTCCTAAGAGAAGTCATTACCGAGCATTTATTTGCAAGACTGGGGGAAAAAAATCTTGGAAAAATAAAGGCTTTGTGCTCAGATTTCAGGCATGTAATGGTGTCCCACCGTGTCATTTTGGATTGACCATTTAAAGGCTACAGTGTGTTTGCTTGAACAGTCCCTTTTTTTAAGAAGAGGAATTTAGTTCTTTGGATTCTGACAGTCTCAGAAGGGCTGCTCAGATGTTTTTATTAATTAGTTAATATTTGTGCAATGCTTAAAGTATCAAGCACTATATAAATGTTAAGCTACGGAATTTAGTCCTACAATTAAATGGAAAGCATAAACAATGAAAAATTCATATTTATGTATTTGCTAAGAATTTACATGAGCATGACATATTTGATAGCTTAGCAGAGAGTTCCCAATCTATCCAAAGACACATAAAGTTTAGGGATATGGCCAACAGCCTATTTAAATAACAAAGCAAAAGTCATGTTTTCCCCTGTGTTTCTATGTTAGCCTTCAAGGCTCCAATTAAAAGCAATTTCAGAACAGAAATTTCATGCCTGATTTTCCCATGCAGTTGCCATCTACTGGACCTCTTACATTTGCAAAATACAGATTTGCCCTGAAATCCCATTGTGCAAATTTTTAAAAATTTGCACACATTTGGGTTCAGCTTAAAACCTACAGCCCTGAAAGCTCCCAACTCATCCATTGATATTACAAAAGAAAAAAGCACCGGAGAACTAGCAGAAAATGTTACTTTTCCTGGCTTTTTCTTCTACATATGAATATCAGATTGTTAATGAAAAGACTCTTAATGAATCAACTCTCTCACAACGGTGTCACTGATAAACTATTGGTAGCTGGAAATGGAGACGAAAAATACTATGGCTCCCTTTGGTGCAGAGTTATCTTATCAATATGCTGTAGCCAGAACTGTTAGGCTGAAAAATGCATTTACTTAAGAAAGTAACATCATGAAGCAGAACCATGATAACAACAATACTTCTGTTACCAGAACACACTTGTAGTTGGTGGGTGGCTTGTATAACTTGAGCACTTAATTCAGTGCATTTTTCCAATAAATACATCGTAGGACATTAATTTTTAGTGATGGTTAAGTATCTGCTAAGTAGGTATCTTGTCTCTTAGGCAACCAGGCTAGATTTTATTAACTTGCTGGACAAAAGAGCATCAGGCACATAGAGTCTGGTGAGGATGTCAGCATTTCCATTATAAACCCCATTTTAGTGCTGGGGAAGGTATTCTAATTTGTACATGAAAACGTGCTGGGGATAGCTTTTATGTGGGAGTGATTTTCTCTTTTTCTAGTAAGTGCCATTTGCATCCATTTGGAAGAATCTTAAATGTACAGAGCTTGCGGGGGAGAGGAAATAAGCTTAAACAAAGAATAAAACAAAAAGAAGAAAGCCCTAAACCGGAGCGGGCTTCGGGGTTTGAATGCAGTATTGAGCCTTTAGGTTTGACGCAGAGAGGCTGATGCCAGTAACTGCGAAGATGATCAAGTAAGGGCCAAAGGTCACGTGGGACCTTCAGAACAGGACCTTCAGGTCTGTGCCTATATAATCTGGAGATGCTGATTGACAGCGATGCCGTTGTTAGGTTGGGAAATAAGAGGCGTGACAACATGCTACTCATGATGGTGGGAAAAGCTGGTCCCTTAGAAGCAGAAAACAAAATCAGATCCCTGGTCAGTCTGTGAATCCTAAGGATATAATACTCTCTCTTTGGAGGAGTTGTTTGTGTGTTAAGTTCCACTGTTGTAGGCACTTTCTAATTTCAGCTCCCCATAAATTTAAAATAGCCTTCACTTCCTTCCCTAAATATCCTTGTAGAAGTTTTACATGTGCTCTGTATCAGCTATGAATCAGCCACTCTGCATAAGAGGGTTTCAGGTATGAATGAAAATGTTTCTTATATATTCAGTAGTTTGAGAGATATATATATACATACATATATATCTTAAGCTTGTAAAGTTGTTTGTAACAAAAGCTGAGCTACATTATTACTATGAACCAGGCCAACAATATGTGTTTTAAAGCTATCTGGATACAAGTTTACATGAGTGGCTCAGTCACCATCCACATCTGTAAAAAATAAAACACAAAAAATAAATAATGCATATAGGAACTGCTCTCAAAATTAATTTGGGCAGTTCCATTTTATACACAATTCATTTCCTATGTTTTAAATACTGAAATATTGATTTGTGTTGTCAAGGCACCCTAAACTTACATAGAAAATAGGCTTCAGAGACCTTACAGACTTTTAAATAACTTCAAAACAGTGAAGATAGAGTGGCTTCTCTCCAGATGTTTTCAGCTTTTTTCCTTTTTGGTTTTTTGACTAACCTACAGTTCCAGATTTTTCTACATAGCCTTTGTCATGCTGTCCCAAGCACTCTGTATTCCTTCAGAAGCGAAGCAGATAGATAGGAACCACATCTGAAATTACAAGTCCAAACAGTTACTTGTTGCCTAACCTCCTTTGCTCGAAGAGGGCACAAGAAAGAATTATCCACAAAATAGCACAAAAGTTCTCTCCTATGGGAGACTGTGTTTACAGATCTTGTAGTCAAAAAATAAGACCACTCACATGTAGAAAGTCCAGTCCTTAGTCCATCACTAGAAAAAGGAACTGCAACAAAAGAGGAACAGAAAATCAAAAATTTCTAAGTAACGTTTATCCAATATTTCCCACTCTTTCACTAAAAGACAGGGAAATGAGTGGAAATATTTTAAGTGGTAAGTCCATGCTGTCCTCAGAAACTCCATTCATTGCCTCCTCTAGAAGATGAGTTTTGCTGCTTCACAGAGGCACTGACTGTCTTCAGCAGCATTTCCAGCTGCCCAGTGAGGATCAGCAGCAGAATATATGTGATGGTTCAGAAAGCATTATGTCTTTATTTTCATATGTTGCTAGAGAACAGAGTCATGTTATTCTTATTTCAGGACAGATGAGTTTGAAGCACGGAGACTGAAGGCTTGACTCAGCAGCACAGACATTGGCGGCAGTGGCCAGCAGACGGGCAAGTACTCAGCAAGAATGTACCTCTGGAGGCATTAGCCAAACCTGCCTTGAAGAGTAAGAAACAGTGATAGCCACTGGGGACTAACATTCATCTGTTTACAGCTTTGATTTTGCAAGCCCCATCTAGAGCCACAGTGAGCAAAGTTCCCGAAACTCAGCTGCCAAGCACAGATTGTGATGAGCCTGCATGCCCATCCAAAGCTTTTCATTCAGCTATCCATCACACCAATCTTCCCCAGAGCAGGCCTTGGTACATATCTGCTATGATGACAGGCTGAGAGAGTAGGGGATGTTCAGCCTGGAGAAGAGAAGGCTCCAGGGACACGTTATTGAAGACTTCCCATACCTAAAGAGGGCCCATAAGAAAGATGGAGACAGTGTTTTTAGCAAGGTCTGTCACAACGAGGACAAGGGTAATGGTTTTAAACTAAAATAGGGGAGGTTTACACTAGGAATAAGGTCGAAATTTTTTACGGTGACAGTGGTGAAACACTGGCACAGGTTGCCCAGAGAGGTGGTAGAAGCCCTATCCCCGGAAACATACAAGGTCAGGTTGGACGGGGCTCTGACCAACCTCATCTAGTTGATGTCCCTGCCCATGACAGGGGGATGGGGCTAGGTGACCTTTGAAAGTCCCTTCCAACCCAAAGCATTCCACGATTCTATGATTCTATGTATGCCAACTTGAGAAAAGGTTAAACACTTCCCCAGCATTTTGCTTAGTAATGAGAACTCTCATATTATTTGGCCACATTTTTTGCAGAGCGTTTCCTCCTACTCTATTTTACTGACAGAGAGTTTGTGGCCAATTATATCCTTCTACAGTGAATAGGAACAATGTTCTCTGTGTCTACTTCCCCTATCAGCCCTAAATTAAAAAAGCTTATATACGTACAAAGAAGAGAGTAAGGCCCATCAAAAATGACATGCTGCATTTCAGGAAGATTCAGCTTCTCAGAATGAAACTTGAACAGCTGCTGGATGATATAACCTGAATAAAAGTAATTAAAAGAAAATGAGTTCTGCCCTCTTGTATCCTCCTGACTCATGCCTCATTTTCTACTTCAGGATTTAGGAAAGCAAATGTCTATTTCTGTGTCCATCACCAGAGCGACATCACAGCAAGTTAATTAGAGCACATGACAGAGATGCGCTATTTTTGCCTTCAAATAAAGATCTTTCTGTTGCATATGAACATTTTTCTTTCTAAGCTTGTGAAACTTCTTAGCTACCAGGAAAGGATTCTCTTTCCCAAAGGTGTATGAAAATCATGCTTTTTCTACAGCTTGCAAGCTTCAAGATTAGAGTTGCCCACTGTGCTGTATTAAAGAGGATAGTCAGACTTGGCTGATCAAGCTTAATTTAGCCTTATGTTTGTGTTTCTGAAACATGGTAAACAATTTTTTAGCATGTTCATGCTTACTGACTTGCAAACAAGAAACGTTTTTCCTTGTCTGAATGAATATGAAATCTACAAACTCATGACCTGTGTATTAATTATGATTTTCATATTCCAAAGTGTATTCCTTCATGGAGGGGCCTAAACACCACTACATATTTATACGCCCTTGATAAAGAATATTCCGGGCGTTTTTCGCAGATAAAGACTACTGAAGCTGAAAGCCATATTCCCCCCTCAGTTTGGTGTCTGTGTCATCGTGCAGAAACAGCAATCTGTGTTACAAGGAACCACTCTCTACTGCAGAATCCAGGGCGCTCCTCTGAAATGTTAGTTTCCCAGACTCTGCCACTAAAGCTGTGTCTAAACTCTGTGTCTAAAGCTGGATGCCCAAATCTAGAACAATCTGAAATCTATCAGTGAAAGCATTATTAAAAGCAACTGATATTAATCATAGTTCTTCACTATCCAAGCTCCTCTTCCCCTGGCCTTTACTTACCTGTCCTTCCATTCTCAGAAAGGACGGCCAATGCCACCTGAGAACACAGACCTTCCCCATAGGTTAATAAAATGCCTTGGTCTGTTAGACGGTTCACAGCAAACAAATAATCATCAGTAATATATAAAAGGGAGTTGTGCACAGGCAGACACAGATCAGGAGGCCTTGAATTGTGGTTCTGTTGTCTGCTTCTTGAAATCTTAGAGACCCTAGACCAACGATGAACACAAGCAAAAGCATACATTTCTCTGGACAGTGATCCAAAAACCTCCAAAAACCCATTTCCAACTGGAAGACCACGTTAAATAAACAATAGGGTCAGAGGTACAGTATTCAGAGAAATGCTGTTATAGTGCATGACCAGATGGGGAGGAAAACCAGAGCCATTATGATGGTTTTATGGACTTTCTGAATATATTCCTAAGTGTCACACAATTCTAACATAGCTCTGACAGGTTAATATTTGCAACTTGCCTCCAGAGGCTAAGATTAAGTAGCAACAAAGCTGAAGGGAAAAGCTTTGGCGGTAAACAGTGTAAAATTTTTTGTAAGTACTCTTTCTCTACAGCAATACTTTATTTAAGTAAAAGGGGGGGGGGGGGCACGCAACCTTCACTT
>NW_010396024.1:95120-98899 GCF_000710305.1 Buceros rhinoceros silvestris
ATGCAACCTATACATGATTAAAATAAGACTTACTGCAGGCAAAACCTTAATTATTATTTTAACAGTAACATATATACCCAGTGTTTCAAACAAAAACTTCGGCACCTGTGCACTGTACCACCACGTGGCCACCACCAACCCGTGAAGGGTGTCCTACACCACCACAGTGGAGTAGAGGTAGTCCACACCGATGAGGATGACCATGGTCAGAAGAAGAGGAGTTCAGGGAGCAGGGGCTACAGGGAGGTCCCAGTGAAAAGCACAAGGCCCGGGTGGTATCTGAGCTCTCCTAATTGCAGAAGGTCCATTTGCTCCACTTGCTCCAGGTTGGGCAGTGCCAGAGCTGTCCTGAGGGAACTGAGCAATAGAAAGCATGAAAGGCAAGAAATGAGCAATGACAGAACTGGTACAGAGCCGCAGTGATGGCAAGGATGCTAGGAGCAAGAACCAGGACTGAAAGGCAAGATGAGGAACCCCAACAGCCAACCATGAAGGTGAGTGGCAGAGTCATGCCAACAATCATCCAAGAATCACTGGAGGATGCAGCACAAGAGCCATCCAAAAACCCTATTCCTTTAGAAAGTCATCATCATTGTTGCTGAATACGTCCACCTTTTCTGAAATATGAATACCTAGGACAAGCCACTTTCATCAGATGAGGAGGCGTATTTTTCAAGTTCACCCAGTCAAGCCAGCTCATCTTTATTTCACTCTTTGATATAAGGGCACTGTGTTTTTAAGATACATTTCTCAAAGAGGGAAGAGCAGTCATTTGGCACATGAAAGAGAGCAATGCCATGAGAATAAGGGACAATGAGCAGAGGGAACACAAAGGCAGCAAAAATAGAAGGCAGCTCAGAGTGGAGAAAACAATAAAGAGCAGAAATCCATAGATAAGGACCTCAATAAGGAGCCAGGAGACACGCTGTGGGAGGGCGGTGGAGGAAGTAATAGAGAAGGACAAGAGCACTGTCAGTTACATGTCAGCCACAGGATGGTCATGCTGGTTGGGAAAAAAAGCACAGCACTACCAGAAAGAAAGCTGCCAAGTGGCTGTTGGGTAGGAAGGGAAAGGTGGGCTTGCAGAAGTCAAGGGCTTTGCCCCCGTGCAAAGCGCAGGGCAGCCCTTGCCTTTCACCACAGCCCCGAACTTGGTGGTGGGTGACGAGTCTGAGCTAAAGTGCTGCCAGGAGTGTACTGGTAATGTTGAATTTAGATGGGAGAGTAATGAAAAGCACGGGAAAACATTTTAGTACTGTTAATTAATTGGTTTCCATATTATATTTAAAGTTCTTGGATTTTTTTTCAGTCAATTAACTCAGCTTTATGTTTCTAGTAAATAAAAGTCTTCATTTTGAAGCTGCCCTTTTTAAGCAGAGTAGAAGATGAAATCAGACCCCTAATTCTGACCCCTACTCTGCAAATCCCTGGGTTTTTTTCCTCAGCAATATTAAATGCACCATTGTTGTTCTGCCAGCCCTTAACACAAATTAATGGCTTAAATTACCTTTCATCTCACCTTATAAATTCTACCTTGAAGCAGCAGAAAGCCCAAGGGCTCTTGCATAACCAGATGAAGACAAGTTCACTGCCTCGAATCCTTCCCATCTTGCTTCACTTTACATCAATTCTTTATAAGAAGAGGTCTCCAGGGCTAACAAAGAGGCTGGCCACACAGCAGAAGGTACCGTGGGACTTTCAGGGGTAAAAGCCCATCTCGCAGTGACTCAGTGCACTCCATTAGTCCTAGGAAACACGGGGCACATCGAACACAGCAGATGTGCCCTCACTTGCCAGGCTTCAGACAAATGCAATCAAATCTATTTTAATCATCTATGAAATGCAAATGCGTTCCACTTGCGCACACGCAAGATCCATTGTCTTCCTCACTGAAGCATACGATAATGCCAATTAAATATCGTTGCTAACTTAATAGGTGTTCGGATTGCCTATGGGAAATTATCTTTACATTAGTATTATTACTATTACTATTATTATTTCACATCACAAAGATTTTAAAATGTTTTAATAATTGTCTTAAGGTTGGTTTGTGTTCTCCCTTCTGTCAGCTCTGTGGTCAACACCCATCCATACTGAGCAGTGAAACCCATGTTTACACTCAGAGGAACAACACTGTGTAATTCCAAGTATTAAAAAATACCCTTCCCAACTTCTAAACGGGTCCTACGCAGATGTGGCAGTTGCGTTATCTGCTGGCAATCTCACTCACACACGCAGGCTCCCGTACATGCACACAGCTCCTTTGTTATTCTGCTAGGAATGGACAGGCAGCTGTAAAGATGTTTGGTCTCAGACTCACATGAAAAATGTTTGCGGTATGTATGCAGCCTACAAAGTCAAGAATGATAAGCATTCAAATCAGACTGGCCATGCAAAGTCAATATTTCGATATCAGAGGAATTGATTCTTGATCTAGTGCCAGCAGCGTGTACTCAATGTACTGCAGAAAAATCCTCGCCCCAGCCTTCCTGCCAGCACACTGTTAAGGATGACAAGCATGCAGTTATCTGATAGAGCCGATATTTGTTCCAAAAGACGATTTTCATTTCAAAGACAAAACATGAAAAGAGCTTACTTGTGGGGAAACCAAATACTGTATTCTCCTCTCGATAAATCAAGCTTTAGAGAAATAAAGCCAAAGAGAGCAGGATTCTGAAAAGAACTTCTGTAGCTCTTTTCATGCTTTTTCAGCTACTCAGATGGCTTAACTCTGCCAACTAATAATCTTGTATTTTCCTAAGATGTGTTGAGAAAGAGTTTATTTGCAAATAATTATTTAGTGATAAGGATGCATGTCTGTTTGCTTTTAAACAGACCCTACAAAGCTCATTAGGGGGTTTATGATAGAACACAGGGTTCTATATGGTTTATACCTTAAGCTGTTAATTATGGGATTTTCAATAGTGTCTCTTTCCTTCGCAGAGGACTAAGACAGTGTTAGTCGACAATAAAAGCCCTCTTTCAGTGAAAAAAAAAGGTGAAATTTCTTTATATCACAGTCTTGTCAGCTCTCCTCATCACTGGATTTGCATAAAGGTAACCAAGCATGCGTAATAACAGGCAGGAGAGGGAAACATCTTCATACCCTTTGAGACCTGAGGACTAACACAATAGTCCTTTTATTCTCTGCAAAGACATCTTCGCTATTTGGACACGGACCCCCAGATACACTGTCTAATTGCAGTTAGCAAGCAGCATGCCCTTGGCACAAGACAGAATAAACATAACCTGCCCTTTCAAGTGTGTCATGGTGCTCAAAGCCTAAAGTCTCCATGCTACTAACCAGACCTCATACAAAGAAACTTAACCATGTTTGCACCCGCAAAATCAAATAGCAGCACATTTAATGCTACTTTATTTTAGGACGACATCAAGAGGGACCGATGCCAAACTGCTACGTTAAATAAGGGCCTACCTTGCTCACTGCTCTTCCTCAGGGCACAATACATCATCACCTGCATGCTTTATTTCACTGCCAGTCTTTTATGCAAGTGCAAACATGGAGCATCTGTCCAGTTTCTCAGAGGAGAAGTAAAGGGTAGACTGGAGAGAAAATTAATCAGAAGCATATCAGAACCTTACTGGGATGCAGCCCAATTAAATTCAATACACACATCCACTATGGAGGCCATTAATAAGCTGCTAACAATTTCTGTATGTCCCTGCTGGGCTTTATACAAAATTTTGCCCCTATAACGAACTCTGCAGGCTTTACAGGTGGGATTTTCAGAAGTGTTCAACACTGACCCAGCTCTGCT
>NW_010396024.1:99002-133244 GCF_000710305.1 Buceros rhinoceros silvestris
CTCAGCAGAAATTTTAACCACCAGCTTTAAGGGGGATCTAGGGAAAGGTCATCCTCGAATGCTTTCCAAAATCCCACCCCACCAATCTGCTTAAGCCCCTTGCAACTCTGTGGGGAGGGAAGTTTTGCTGCATTTATTGCACAGTTTTTGTATATGATTTTTGTATATGATATGTATATGTATACGTATATACATATACATATGTATATGTATATGTATATGATTTGTATATGATTTTTGTATATGCACTTTGTATATGATGAACATCAGATTATGTGCTGCAGAAGCACAGAATATTTTTGCATTGTTTATCCGTCAAAAGAACAAACCTTCAAAACAATACATAAGCCTACACCAATAAACAAATCTTTCCTGCCAAGGGAGGGCAACTTTGTTTGTGCTCACATGTATAGTCTAGAGACCCAAAATACAGCTATTGATCTAGTCCCTTAAACAGAAAAACTATCAAAAAACCAGGGTTGTACACAAGAGTAATAGGCTGAAAAATGCAAACTGAACAGAAAAACTGTCATGAAATTTTGAAACCTCTCTGAAAGACTGTGGGAACTCAGAGCAAGTAATAGCAGCTCTACTAGTAGGCTGTTGATTCAGATTTCAAATTAATTATAAATTCATAATTAATTATGAAGTGCTACCCCTTGCTCTGCTTTACTGTGGCCTGAGGAAGAGACAGATTCTCAAAAGCTCAGTCAATTTCTGTTTTATTTTTAGCCAGTCAGTCTCACAAAAGGTCTTACCTACATCTTGGGGACTTGCTCTTTTATATTCCAGCCATGTATAGACTAATCAGATGGTGCAGTGATCTGTGACACTGAAATAGGAAAGATGCATATAAAAAGCAAAGGCAGAGCAGAAGGGACCCAAATACTCTGCCAGGGCCGTGACAAGGGCAAAGCAAGAAGGATGTCCACTTTCAGCACCCTGTGCAGGCAGATGCCAAAGAGAGGCAAAGGCCTGGTGACCACCAGCAGCTTCTGCTGATGTTTTGCCCTGAAGTGTGGGAGCAGTCCATACCCGTGGATGGAGAAGGATGTGGCAGGGGTTTGCAGGGTAGGAAGCACCTGGGCTGCAGGGTGTCCTGCAGCGGTGGGTGCTCGTGACCTTCTCCCTTCTACCAGCAGCATCCACCTTGCAGCCTGGAAGTGAAGGACTTTCTTCCTCCACGGTGTGAATCTGGTGCCAGGTTAAGGACCAGCAATGGGCTACAACTGTCCAGGTCTACCACAGCCCAGACAGCACATCCCTTTGCACACATATTTTGTGTCGCAGCTCGAGAGTCAGCACTGGCTCTGGCAAGGCCAAGACAAAGAGCAGGCGTGGCAGGAGGCACAGAGATCACTCAGGAGAAGGCTTCAGCTGTGGCCATCTCTGGTGTGGTCCCACTGCACAGGGTGAACAGGTGGGGAGCAGAGAGGGGACTTTCCCCTGCTACTGCCTGCAAAGCAGAAATCCTTGGGCTGATAATCCCCATACAAGGCAGGGATCTTGTGGATTTGTCTGGGGCTTCTCCACAGGATGAGAAAGACACCTCAACAGCCCGTGCCTCAGTGTGCTTTTCTGCCTGATTTTACGAGCCCAGTAGCTTTTGCAGAGCTGTCATCTCCTAAAACTGAAGCCAGCCCAACTACAAAGGCTACTCCCAAATTCTTCCAGCTGCGCTGCTTGCACCATGGTCCCAATATCAGGGCTCAGCCCTCAGAGCAATGGTGGTTCCATCGTGGAATGCTCATGGCTTTCCCATCCCTGCATAGCCACCACACTAAGTGTCACAGCTCCTTTTATTGCTCTCTGCTGAGTTTCTGGCTCTATGAATTTAAGAGGGATACATATTAGTCTGTTTTTGGTATGTTTATTTATTTTCTAGACTTTCTATTATTGTTTATCTCACTAAGAATCAGTATCTGGGAGGGAAAAGGGTGGTATATGCAGCTCATCAGATTGAAACAATCTTTTGTTTCAGTCATTATTGAAGGATGGAGTGGTTACAGTTTTTGCTTACAGTTACAAAATCAGCTTACAGTATGTAATTAACCTTAAAAACTTTTAGTGTCCAGTAAACATTGATCTCTGATCCATTATGTTTGTTCATTCCAGGACTGAGCAGCCTTAAATAAACTGTTCTGTGAATCAGCAGCCTTTTGGTAGATGGTATGAAATAAAACATATTCAACCATGTGGTATTTTCAGCTTGTCTACCACAGATTAGGGGTAATTCTGAAGAAGGATCAAGTGTTTTGGGCAAGTAACACAGGGCAGAGTCTAAAGAAAAGGGCATTCATTTCCTAGGTCTGCCACCACTTTCCTCTATAATCTCAGGAAAATCACCTACCTTGTTTTAATTTTCTAGTTTAAAAGGAATATATGGAATCTCCCATGCTTGCCTGGTTTTCAGAGTAGAAACTGTCTCTAAACATATGTATGTACAGCACTAACCACAACAGAGTCCTGGTCCTGATTGGAGCCAGTAGCTGTTATCATAATAAAAATCAGTAAACAAATCATGATGAGTAAGAAAGTCATTTGGCCTGAACCCAATGGCACGTGACCAGAAGATGGCAAGATTCAAACTAGAGGACTTATACAAGCATAGTTTTAGGTCATACGTGTTGCAGTTCCCCCAGGGTTACCCGCACCTCCTTCTGTCAGAGATATGAAACCCCCGCAACCGGCTGAAATCACCTTCTGAGCCAGGAGTAGGAGTAGGTAATTCAGTTTCCATGGTAATGCAGTTCTGGACCATTCTTAAGCAGAAGCTGCCAAGTATGACAAATGGTAGGTGCTGATTTTTTTATGTGAACAGCTATTCACTATGAATTGAAATGAGATTGCCAAATTCACTTTCCTTGGGACTGGAGCTAGGGTCAAAAGCTATTGTTACATTCAAGCCATAGTCCAAAACTAGCACTTTAGCCACCCATCTCCAGCTGCAATATAGAATTTTTAAGTCATAGAATAAAAATGAATGACTCAATATCAGAGTTGTCAAATAGATGAGACAGATTTACATCAAGCAATTCTAAAATGCTCTGTAGCCATGAATTAAAGGAAACATATGACAAATGACTCTTATTCGTTCCCTCATGGGGAAGAAATTCTGTTTAAAACATTGCTGACTATTGTGCAGTTCCTGTTATATGCATGTATATACGAAACCTGCGTTGGGCTAAATACATGAAACAGTAAGGGCTTGAATTCAGCTACTTTTCTTCAATGAGCCATCACTGTATAATAAACCATGGTAGGTTTTGCACTCTGCTGATCTCCCCACATAGTATGTAATTGCTCTTGGAAAATGCTGTAATACAGCAATTAGTAACATGACAAATAAAAGAGGAAAAGACCCTTTTATTTAAGCCTTGTTTGCCTTCAGAAAGAAGCAGTAGGAAGACAAGTTGCCAGATCAAATCATAGTTAACACCATCTCTGCCATAAAAGAGCCCAAAAAGCAACTCATAGCAAGTTTTGCCCAGGCTGGGAAAATGGGGGGAGAAGGGTCCCAGCAGCCCCCACCCAGCTGAAGGTAGATTAGCGGGGTGGTAGATTAGTGTGTGGTAGATTAGCTGGGCTGACCACAGCAGCTGCATGGCAGCTACTACCTGGGGCTGGATGGGGTCCCCAAAATGGTCCCAGGGATCTCAGTAGCCAGATGGCATTGAAAAGCCATGGGGATATAGGCACTGGTCCATCAAAAGCTACCTGTGGCCTATTTGTGAACCAGCAGATTCTGCACGGCAAACCCATGGACGAAGTGGCTCCCAGAAACGGTTGCTCTTCTTCATATTGGCAAGTCTTCCCATCTGCAATGTTACCTTTGACAAAAAACAAAGAAGGGAACAAAACATTGTAAGTGTTGGTTAAAAAAAAAGAAGAGAGAAATTCCCAACTCATTCAGTCCTAAAAAGAGAAGAAACAGAGCTCAGAGGTATCATGACAAAACATTTTCTGCCTTTGTAGCACACTTCACTACACCAGTACTCAAAGCCTTTTGTAAACGTTCATTAAGCTGCCCAGCATTTATGTGCATTTAAAGAGTGGTTCTCCCTGACATACCCTACTCTCCATTTCTTCTCTGTGATAATGCCTGGGGAATAATGGGCACTCACCCATTGTTTGGATTTTTAGACATTTACATGACACAGTTGATAGCAGATGGAATTGAGACAGGGGCAGGTGAATGGTCTTGTTTGAGGTGACACTGCAAGCAGCTTGTAGAGGCAGGACACAGTGGCTCCTCCGACCCATCCCCGAGGAGGCATGGGCTCAGCACACCCACCTGAGCCTGCCAAACGTGCCCCAGCAGTGCCTGGCCCCCACACTGCAGTGCCCCCAGCCTGCCTAGATCTTTCCAGGCAGCTGCCCATGCCCTGCTGGCGGCCACCTGGGTGCTGCAGCGGCATGCCGAAGCAGCGCAAGCAGCAGGGGAGACACTTCAGCACTCATTTCTGACTATCACAAAGCAGCAGCAGGTCTCACAGGGGAACTGCATCCTAACACAGTGGAGTGGAGACATCTGTTATGAGCTGTAATTAGTACTGATTCCCCAAAAGCGGGCTGTCACTCTCAGCCATCAGATAGTTAGCACTGAAAGAGAGATTCCTTCGTCCTCATGATGCTGTGTGGTGGCCTTGGGTCTGCTGCAAACCCAGGCGACTTCCTTAGGGATAGCCCTAACCAGGGAGGGGGGCGCAAAATTAAAGAGAGAGAATATTAATTTAGCAGTTTTCTAGTGTGATTTAGTAACTAATCTCTGCCATGAATGGCAAGTTTTTGGCCAGCCAAAAACCAGCTCAGCACCAGACACCTGCGAATACTGGAAATGGATGTCTGGGAGGCAAGAAATAGTGTGAGCTACATCACTGGCAGGGACTTTAACATACCTGAAGTAAAAGCAGATATTAAGAGATGGATCATCCCAAATTGCACTGGGGCCACTGCTGATCCTCATGTCTCCTGCAAGGGATGCCTGAACCTGTTGGTCACTGGCACACCAGGTAATTACTAGGCAAGCCTTCACCCCCCAGGTAACTCAGATGGATGCAGAGGGATGTACAATCTGTAGTTTAGCTCTTCCCAAAAGTGGTGACTTTGTTTTCATCCTAATGTTATGGTTAAAAGCAGGATGTCTATGCCTCTGCATGCCCCAGACACTTGCAGTAGTGCTGAACAAGTAACCGGGGAAAGCACTTACAGACCACTGTGCAATTCCTTCCCTGGGCACAAAGAGGGAATATTTGTCACCTGCTGACACATAGCGCTTCAGAAAGTCAGGAGAATTTGTAAGACAGTGAGCAGACACTAGAAATCTGCTTTGCCCAGGAACCTTATTGACTAACATGAGTTTCTCCTCTATGAAAATCTCTTACAACTTCATCCACTGTTCCTCCCTCTCCTCACATAGACAGTTCTGCAAGAAAGAGAGGGCAGTAGGAAGCTGCATGCAGGTTTTTTAGAGGACCTTTTCATTTAACTTAGCCACTGGGCTTTACAACACAGCCTGCCTGGGACAATGCATTAATAGTCTCATTTTACCAGTGTGACAGAATGACAAAGAACCCAGTATGTGCTGTAATATGCACTCCCCTTGCTAAGCCTGTAATCCCAGTGTAGTTGGAGGGGGTTTTTTTGGTTTTTTGTTTAAGTAATCAGCACAAACCTAGTGAGAATGAATCAGAAATTGCACACGTAATTTCGTCTTCTGCTTGGCTTCCATCTTTGATCAGAGACTGAAGAGGATGGGCTGAGGGAAGCGCATGGCTTCATCTGTCAGATGATGTTAAAAGTCAGTTTGCCATACACAGTAACCTCCACGGTAATTATTTGCTTGGTCATAACCACAAAATCCCTCCTGCCTTCCCTGTAATTTCCTCCAGAAGGACACCAAAAGTGCAGACACATTTCCCTAATTTGGGCTGCTGCTGCCATTCTGTTCCAGAGCTGCTCTGTCACCTGCTGCCACCTTTCCTCCAGATGCAAACAGGTCCTCAGTTTACGGCCCCAAAATGGGTGACACATTCATGAGACCTGTTGCAGAGGGGTTTCAGCTCCCTTGCCCACAGCAGCATCACCACCAAGGATCTCCTCTGCCACTATTCTCCAGACTAGGAGTTAGTGTGCTCTTGCTCACTTGCCTGCAACTCACCTTGGGGACAACGCCACCGCTGTGGCTGTAAGCAGCCAGTCAAGCTCTCCTAGCCTTTTGGCAGAACTTCAAAGAGTTGCCAGACTACAGCTGCCATTTCCCATTCTTTGATTTGTAGAAGCTGTTTGCTAACTTTTTAATGAGCTTGTAATGCTGATCAGACAGTCCCCACCCTCTCTGACTCCGCAGTTTGCCAGCAGAGGGACAGAGGGTCAGAGCCCCACGCCAATTGTGGTTAATCAGCACCTTCGTGAGATCTCACAGCACCCTGATTGAGTGTGCTGGGGCCAAGGTGAACCAATTACTGTAAAAATGGGAGAGATCATGTGGAAAGAAGAGTTAAAGGCCGAACAGTGCACACATAGCTTTAGTGCAGAGGGGCACAGAAAGGTGGAAAAGGTAGTTCCAAAGGGCTGATCACTCTGCTTCAAGGACATTACTGTTGCAAGGTAAGGAACTGCAACCAACATCAGTCTGGGCAAGCAAGCTTGCCTTCAAAGTGTATATGAGTTTATCTTCCTGCTAAGGTCTACAGAAAATTCCCATTGATCTTATGAGGGCTTAGATTTTCAATTAGTGTAAGGCTACTGAACTTTATGTGCAATTATGCAGCATTTGTAATTATTAATTTATCTCTTCTCTGACTTCCAGTTGACTTCTGAAAGGAGATAATATATTATATCACTGCTTAAGACTGAACACATACTTACTTTAAAGCACCATTCTCAGCAATAAAAGCCCATGAACCGACATTCCATACTGTTCTGGGTCAGTTTAAGAAGCAGCATGAAAATAATCTTATTGGACACTTTTAAAAATGAACTGTGAGTCTGCATGCTTGAATCTAGTTACTGAACTATTTTACCTAGTATCGATTAAAAACCTTTTTTTTAATGTGTGTTAATACTTAACTGTAACACACTTTCCAAAGACAAGAGCTGAGGGTTGTTTTTTTCCATTCTTCTAAAAATTTTGTTTTACAAGCAAGATTTAAATAGTTTGCACCTGCTGTTTCAAGAACCCTGAGAAGCTGTGAAACTCCCTGGTGTGTCTCAACAAGTTGCTTTTACAGCACTGTTGAGTATTCAGAAATTAGCTGTTCATCTCTCACTCCCATTCTCTTTTAAACTCATATGCAGTAAGTCTATTAAACTCAACTGAGTCAACATTTGTGCTCATTTAGTCAGAGTTACAAAAGTCACTGAGTGTCACAACGATGTACAAACTGTTCTAGCATGAAAAGCTGCGTATAGAGCTACAAGTGAAGGACAGTTTTCTTCCCCACTGCAACACATTACTTGATACCAGCTATAGAAACAACGGAGGTGCAGAGGCTCCCTGGAAATCAGTGTGACTCCAAAAGCAGGATTGCTAGAAGTCTGTTGGAATACGTGATATTTTAAAAGATGAAACATTAATATTGTCAAAGGCCAAAGAGATATTTGAGGAAGCATCTAAACACAAGGGTATTCTTCCATCCAGTGTATAAGACATGGAGGAGGAGGTAGCCAGGAAAGGAAGGAGGTGCAGGCTTGGAGCACAAGGAGAAGTCAGAGGGAAAGGCAAATGCTGGCGATAAACCAAGCGATATGCTGGCAGTATGTTTGGCACTGCTGATAAGTTGAGCCAAGGAGAGATGGAGATCAGAAAACAGCACGCTAGGAGGCTGGGAGGTGATGTTCAGAAATGAATCTTCAAAGGTACGTCACAGAGTGAACATGGACAAGATTTTGGCAGCAGTGTTTTGGATGACTTCAAGGAAAAAAGAGAAATTGGAAAGGCCAGGTAAAGAGTACTGTGCAGTAGTCAAGAGGAGGAGCAGGAGCATCAGCCAGATCTTGGTTACAAGCAAGGGAAGAGGGATCAGTCTCTGAGACCATTTAGAGAAAGCCCCATCAGCCTTGAGCAGTTGCCCAAGTATACAGGAAAGGAAGACAAGGTGAAAAATTGAAAAGGAGACGGTAATTTACTCAGTTCAAAACCTGGTCTCTCTGCAGCATTCCTCAAGCAGGTATTAAGCACTGGAGAAACATGAATTATTGCCTCTTTTTTATAGATGAGACCTTCGTGCATAGAAAGACGAAAACAATTTCCCCAAAGTTACTCAGCAGGTCAGTGGCAGAACTGACAAATTAACTCAAGGATCCCAAACCCAGAGCAGACCAGGGTTTGATTCTTGTTCTCCATTTTCAATCTGTTTAATAGAGTAAAACACTCTGCAAGTTGCCTGTAAATGTCCAAAATCATGCATAAAACTTTCTTCAACTGATGAGCTTTTTTCCTACCCGTTGTCTATGCTGGTAATTTGCTAATGATCATTTGTGGTGTGAGGGTTGAATTCTACAGCATTATCTTTCTTGATACCCTGAGTACCACATTTGTTGAAAAGCTAGTAGCTAAAAGAGGGCATATGTTCCCCAGGTACATCTCAACGAAATCTGGTGCTTTTGACCAGTAATCAGAAAGCACGTGCAATTGAGAGCCAAACACTCAAAAGCCAACAGTTACTTGAGATGCCTGCTTTGCTATGCTTAGACTATTAGTCTGAAAGATGAAGACAAAGGAAGAAGCTCATATACTATAACAGGGAATATGGAAAGTGGCTGGCCATCACTCTAAAATACACAGAACTTTTTCTCATATCGCGCTGCAGTATGCAGGCTCTTGAGCAATGGCCCTACACTGTAAATAGCCACTTTAAAAGGATGTGTCTTGAAACTAATGTATGACCCATGCTGTACAAGAAAGCAGTTATAAAACAAAACCAACCAAAAAAACCCCAGCAACCCAAACTTATCAGAATATCCCACAGTAAGTGAAAGAGCAGACTGGGGTCTCCATTCTGCCAGCTAAATACAGCTACCTCATGCATGTGAAATGCCCTGCAGTATCCTCCATGGCATCCCAGACACCTCTCCATGGCGGTGTAGCTCCTCTCATGGCTTCCTTGCCTTCCATGTACACAATGCCTTGCATCACACCTGGCACTTTAAAGGCCTGATCCAAAGCCCACTGATTTCATCCCGATGCCCCAAATTAAGGCCGGAATGAGCACATTCATACATTCCTTCTTTGCTTCATCCTGCATTTCATGTGTGCTCTGCCCTCCAGCCAGCCTAGAAATTACAGACTGCTGCCTGTAAGATTAAAATTTTGACCACAGAATGAATGTGATCCATCTTCATTGTCTCCCCAGAAAAAGTTTTGATACTTCCATTTCTTCTCTGAACAAAATCAACATATTATTTCTATTTGTAAGCAAAGTGATTTTATGGTATTTCTCTTTGTTGACAGAATGATTGGAATAAAATTACATTCTGTTGACAAAAAATGTGATGAAATGTCATTTGTGAACATTATTAACAAAAGAGTTTGACAAAAGGCAGTTTGCCAATGGTATGTGGTAAAGGTTTTAACAAAATGAATTCTGTCTGTCTATTCATCCTAGGAATGACAAGTGAAGTTTTTCAAAATCCACCATGTTAAAAAAAAAGGTACATTTTTCACCTATAAAGGCGGTAAACACTGCCTTCACAGAAGCCATTCCTTCCTGTGTTTTAAGCCATATTGCTCTTGGTCATCTCTGCCTTCCCAGAATTCCATAACTTCTAATAGAGATACGCTGCATTCACATGTTTTGGAATATATCCATCCTACACTCCACCATTAGTTAACAGTCCTACGTTTTCAGACTTCTCTGGGTTGTTGGTAAGTTGACCAATTAGGTAGAAGTTTGTAATTTTCAGGCATACTAGATATGTTTAAAGAGATAAGAGTATTTGTTCTTGGAAGGCATTAAGCCTCTGACAGCAGCACAAGTACTCACATAATTTAATTCCTTCAGAGCCGAAGCAACAGTCTGACAGCATCTGGGAAAAGTGTGCCAAGCTATTTATCTTTGAACTTTGATATTTGACATCTTTACATGGCCATGATCTCATATGAGGATGGACAGAAAGGGAGGGGAATCTCTCTTTGGTGGGTTCAAGTGAAGAGTTTAGACAAGGCTGATTTACCCTTGGTGGCAGAGGGCCTTTGGGTTAAAAGAAATTTGATGGCTCCACAGGGATTGGGATATAAAAACACAAGGCTCAGAACAAAGGGAATAGAGTTAATTATAGGAAGAAGTCACCATCATGAAATGGTTGAGCACAAAGGAAAAAAAAAAGAGCAGCTAAGAAAGGTTAAAGTGCAAAAGAAGAAAAGCAAATGTCAAAATTATGTAAGCATCAACACTTGAACAATAAACAGAAGAAAAAATATAAAATTCAGCATAAACAATGTTGGCTGTGTTGCACCCTTCCCTTCTTGCTGACCTGTCATTAGGCCAAAGACTATTAAGCACAAGTGACTGCTCCCAGGCAGCGTGATGGTGAAGAGGACAAGCTTCTCTACAGAGACCCTGTGGGGAACAGGCTCAAGAGATAGATTTGGCCAGGGTGTCCACAAGGCTGCCAGTGCTCCCAAGGATCTAGCGGGTTGTAAGAGAAATCATCTTTCCTTCCAGACTGAAAATGGAAGAAAAACACTATAGTCCCAATGGCATTGGAGGAACTCAGTCTGATCTTGCATAGTGCCGTGAGGGGTGCTGTCCCCAGCAAAAGCACGGGTGGGATTTTGGTCGTACCCTGCAGCACATCAGCTGTTCAGGACGTGAAGGACCCTTACATCCCTTAAACCCCCGTGCCTAAGCGAGGAGGTACAGCAATGATGCAGAAAGGGTCTGGTTGGATTGGCCAGTCCCTGTACAAATATTAACAGAAAAGCAGTGACATAAATTTACATTCATCAGTAAATGCCTCTTAGGGCTAAAACCACAATAAATTGCACTGTTTGCACTAAGGTTTTTGTTCTTTTCTCCCCTCTCTCTTCCCCCCCGCCGGTGAGAGAGAAGAAGGGAGCTGATGTGGTAAATGTTTTTTTCCCTGATTTTTCCCTTACAAAAGAATAAATGAGATAAAAAGGTAAGAAATGTTCAAACATAATCAACACCCGCATACATTCTAAAGAAAATAGCAAATTAAATGCAAAGCCTATGCTAATGCATCATCCAGGTTGAGATTTTAATTGCAAAAAGTCAGGAAATGTAAAGTTATGGTTCTCACAGTAATCATCACTCAGCCCCTTGAACACAGTCAGGATTTGTATTCCAGGCAGTGCGCAACGTTAACGTGAACACCAGCGTATATAGTGTTCTCTGCCTTCATTACAGTTGCTGGGGGAACCATAATTCTGCATTTGCTGACTTTTTCTCAATTAATTTTTTTCCTTATTGCTGTGCTATGAGGTTTTTGCATTTAATTTCACTGCATTAAAAAAAACAAACCCAACAAAACAAAGTATGTAAAACAATGAAAATAAACTGGAATTTTCCATCACACGTTAAAATTAGGAGATAATCCATTCTATCTGTACATCCTAAGGCCCACGTAGGAACAAGCAATCATTTTATAGCATAGGTACATTAATAATAATAGTAATAATAATCAATATAAATAACAAATTCCATAAATCCCTGTATTTGGAGCTTCACTTCATTGTGAGGTGTGTGCAAAAAGATCAGGGAATTGGCATGCTGTGTACAGGGGCCTTTTTCAGCCTGCTATGATAACTGTACTTACATTACACTGCAGCGAAGGCGATGCTGAGGTCCCAACCTGAGGGGAGACTAGTGAGTTTGTTCCCACCAAGCCTGCCTCAGAACTGCTTTACCAAGAGAGCCCCCACAACCTGCTCAACACTTCATTACCTCTGAGGATCCTTTTGACTGTAACCCTCCAACAACAGGTTTGCGGTGGGATATAATTTCCTAGAGCTCTGCCTGGTGGACCTGTAGAAGCAGCCATAAAATAAATTGATTCTGGTGGCCTGAGAAATGAGTTGGAAGACAATGCTTAGAGTAGATATTTTTCTACTGTGAAACAAAGGAGTCACCAGTGTCAGCTTCACCTCTGATGTGTATTTGAAGGCACAACTAAATAAAACTAAATAAACCTCACTAGCATTAATGACATGGTCATTTTCATGATAGCAGAGCCACACCATTGCATCCTGTCCTTACCTACCTCTTGGTCTCCTCTGGACGAAGAGACAGCTCCCGCACTGTGCCCACAAGGATGCACTGGATGCTTCAAGGTCAGATTTCCAAAATGGCTGAAGGATATGAAGATGAACACGAGCCTGCTCAGAGCCTCAATAACTAACTGAGTACTTGGGCAACTCCCACTAATCCCACCTTTCTGTTATAGCTCATATGCATATAAAATCTATTCCCAGGAAAATCCATCCCCTAGAAGTCACCATTCTTGTGCCAGGTGTCACGCCAAGGGTTCCCTTTTTCTTATAGCACCAGGTCTGCAGGTCAGGCAAATCCATTAACCCCAGCTAGGACAGTTGTCACCCAGACACTGAGGACATAAAAGTCTCCTAAGCTAAGAGATATCATCATTTTCTCCCATTGATAAATCTTGGCATTTTCATCATAAAATTATTCATATTTTACAGCTTCATGTTAGCTAAAGTGCAAATGGGGAACACAGGTGCCCCCTGCCCTCTGCAAGGTCTCTTACAAACTCTTACCATGTAAAGACTGGGTTTTGTGCTGTTAGATCGGCACAGCCATAGGTGTGGAGGCCCTGGCCTCCAATTCAAAAAGAGCTATCAGACCTACATGGTCTGGATCACATGCTATCTTTATTGCACATAAATATCTTTTTTTTTAAAAAAAAATCTTTTAAATACATGTAAAATTTTCTAAACGTAGCTTTCAGTAGGCTTTTTAATTTAAAAAAGCAGTCACAAATTTCTCACTGAAAAATAGCATTTCTCAAAAATGAAGCAAATCTTAGCAGAAACTTTACATACTTTTCCCAATATCCATCCTCCCCTCAGAAAAAACAAACCCCACTACTTTTTACTATTCAGATCTTTCCTCCTTTCTCTCTTAGCTTTTTCCATTGAAAAGAGAAGGGAAATAGAATTGCTAAGATGGGAGTAAGAGTTACAGAGAAAAATACCCATGGATTTTTTAAAATCCAAGTTTGTTTTTTGACTCCTTCTCTGAAATATGTTTATTTGGTTGAACTGCAAGCCTGTAAGCCAGCCTGTTCTTTGGACTTTGAGTGCAAAGAGCACATCCAGCCAGAGGTAGGCATCCAAGGTACCTGGCAGAAAACAGCATCAGACAGAACAGATGGCAGCTCTGACCGTGCCAGAGAGAAGAAATGGTGTGGCCAAAAGTACAAAGAGTTCATTCAGGTCTGTTTAATGCTTTGTGCCAGTTTTCCCAAACCGTAGTCAGAAGACTGCAAAGTCATGTCAAGTGGCTACAGTGCTGATCCACAGCATTGTGCCACACTTTCTACTCATTTCATTTAAAAGCATGATGGTCACACAGTGAAAAAAATTGACAGAGATCCACTGACCTAGAAGATGTAGGAATCACTGCTTTCAAGGGTATGCATCACGTAAACGCCGAGCCATGGAAATAGGTCTAACACAGGTCATGAAGAGAAACGCTGTTTAGCAGTCATGCGGAGTTTACGCATCGTGCCACAAAGAGCTCATTTCAGTGGTAGCCAGCTACAGAGGACCCAGGGCAGCTCTAGCACAGGAAGTAACAATTGCCACTTTCCAGCTCTCCATACTGAGGAAAGGGGTTGAAGTAGCTGAAACTTGCCACCAAGTAGAAAATCTTGGTCATAAGTGGAGATGAACAAGTAGGATTTTGGTATGTCCTACAGGAATCAGCTCTTATAAATACCCATGATGCTAGACAGGACCACTAACAGCCCTAGGGCTATTAAAGAGATTATGGAAATCAGTATTAGGTGCTAGCTGGAGTATGGTGTTTGCTTAGTTTATTGCTTTGTAGCTCAAAAGAAGGAGGCAGAAAAATGAAATTAAGAGCCCAGAGGTGTGAAATGGGTGAGGAGGGGAGGCTGTATGCAGGGTGATCACTCAGGCTGAATGCAGTGAATGGATGGGTGAGGGTGGCAACCACATTCTGCTTTGTCTTCTCAGGACAGCAGAAGATTTTCATCAAAGCAAATGCAAGTCACTAGTCTCTGACAGTGACACTGTGGACAACTTTCCACAACTAGAAAGGTCCAAAGAAAGGTTCCCCAAAAGATGAGATATATGGATAATACAGCTGCACATCTTAAGAAGGGAAAGTTGTAGGGCACAATAGGCAGTCTCTTCAGCAACACCCTTATGAATATATTGGTCTCTCTTACTACTGATTGTACCTAATTTTATAAAAAATTAACTGTCCAAGATCAGGCAGAGTTATTCTGAAACTTTTCTTTCCACTTTCTGCTTCAGATTTCACTTTGAAAATCTAACAATTTAAAAAGAAACAAAAGCATCTCACAGAATGATATCAAAGGACAAAGTTATTTTAGGAATACAATTTTAATCAGTGCAGTACCAGCATTTAAATCTGCTGCTGTACTGACATCAGAGGGGGAAAAAAAAATTAATTAAAAACAAGGAGTCCAGAGGGACTGGCGGATTTGGAAATGAATCCACACCTGTGTCACTTTAACGTGGTATTACTGCAATTCACCCTCCACGCAGAAACAGAGGGGGGAGAAAGAGCTGTCAGCTGGCTTGTTAGGAAGAGTTTCACAGTGTGAGTGTGACACCTCTGCTCTGCGATGTACAATGGCTAACAACAGATTTCCATCTGACTCCCTGCATTAGGGACTTGGCAAATGAGTCACCTCACTTTTTATTTCCACGTGAGTCCATGCTGCGGTGAGAAGACAAATGGAATCAATAGCATCTCTGTTCCCAAACAGATTTTCTATCAAAACACAGTGTCAAGGGAATGAAAAGCGTACAACAAACAAGTGTGACTGCTCACCAGATACGGTTGACATGTGCTGCATACACTCCTTTGTCACCCAGGACCAGGAAATCAACTCATCTAAAGTGCACTAATATCTCAGCTGTGTGTCCCCAGTGTTTCCCTGCTGCAGGGACAGACAACATCCCAGCCTTTGCCTCCACATGGAGCCAAAGCCATGGGCAGACAAGCTGCTGGGACCATCCCCTGGCTCTCCATGCAAGAAAAAATCCCTTCAAGAGCATCCCTCATCCCACACCAACCCCCTGTTCCCTATTGGCTCCTGGGCAGCAAGCAGGCACCAGGCAGGCTAGAAGGATGCACAAGAATCATTTGGACATCGAACCTGCAAAAGTAGCACCACACTGCAGTGTAAGAAGCTCAGGAGATGACAATCACAGCCTTTGCTACGATGTATGATCTCTCTGAAAGTCTGTGCTAGTCAGGAGTTTCTCATTCCTCATTGCTACAGGTTGTTAGGAAAGGATTTCTTTATCCTTGGCCTCAGTCCATGACTCTGTAGTAAAAGGTTGGTGATGTTTTCCACCTAAATCTAGCACTCATTGGGGTTTCAGAGAAATTGGATTTCAAACTGAACCTTAAAAAAAAACCCCTAAAATTTCCTAAACTTTAAAAATCTTTTCTTAGACACTTAAATGAATTATTTCTTTATAAAACCCTTCTGAGACATCTACCCATTTCTGAAAGGCTTGAACAAACCACAAATGAAGTAAAACCTTGCACTTTTGATCAAAAAACTAGATAGTAATATTGCAACAAAACCAATTTTTCCATCCAGTTTTTCAGCAGGGCCATCACTCAACCTCGGGATATGGCTGTATTTTTTCCCAGGCATAAAAGAGCTGAGCTGTATCCACTAGGAGCAAAGTAAAACCATCTCTGTAAGTGAAACGAGCCATGACAGTAGAAGCATAGTCTGAGCCTTAAAAACTCCTGCCAGCAGTGCTGTATCACTCTGGGTCCCCCCAGCACACTTTGCATCTCCCATCACAAGAACGCAATGGGCCGAGCAGAACACATGTCAATGTGCGAGCAGCCAAGTGAAACACTGCTGCAGTGACGAGAGCAACGACGCGTCTCCACGGGTTTTGTTTCAGCAGTGCTCCTGGGCCTGAAGGCCTCCGCTGCCCAGGTAGATAGCAGTACGCAAGCAGCAGGGACGAAGTGGTTTTCTCAGCTCACCGGCAAGCGAGTTTTCTTCTTGGAGAGGTGCAAACATCTATAAACAGGACTCTACCTCCATTGACAAAATATTCTTGCAGAGACCAGCTCAAAGGACTCTTGCCCTGGTGGGAGGATAGGAGGCATTTATGTGTCTGCATCATCTTTGGAGAGAGGATTGCAACCAGCCTCCTTGCTGCCAAATACAATATTGCTGCAGCCAATAACAATACTCAGTTTTTAACAGAGCTCGTGATCACTTCAAGTATGAATCTGTCTTCACAACGCCTCTGGAAGATAAAGGAAAGTTGGAGAAGGCAAAGGTCCAAGCTCACTGCCGTGTCGCCCAACCATGCTGCCCTGTGCCCTGGGTGGGTGGAAGATCAGGCCCGCTAACCACTGCACGCTGCACACAACTTGCCACACAACCACTTTTGCAAAAGAAGGAAAATCTCCATCTACCCTGATTCTAGGGATATGATGAACTAGTGCTCAACCCGTTTTTTAACTCAGCTTTGTTCAAGCTGACAGCTTATTTGGAGGGTGCTCGAGTATTTAACTATCTTGTATCTAGTACTTTCATACAGGTATATAAACAAAGGATTGGCAGGAGACTGCAATTATTAGAAGCATTTGGCTCCTGGCATGTGTGGAAGCGTCAAAGAGGAGAGCCGGCGGCTTTCCATTACCCACCATCCCTCCATTCAAGTTGACGCCCACAGCCCATTCCCTGGCACTGCCACAGTCACAGCGGCTGCCAGGAGATGGTCTCTGAAGCTATAAACCACACACAGGGTCTCACATATAGACCTGTGCAAACAACAGGACAGAAAAAAATTCAGACAGGTATGCTTTCTGTACATGAAGCAACTGGAAGCTGAAGATGGAGAGGCCTTAAGCTCTTGCCAGCATTACTTACAACTCACAGGCAGCTGGCTAGCTGTTACCAATCTGGTTGCTTTTATGCTAACTTCTGCTAAATTACCTCCCTGGTGCCAGATAACACCAGAGATTTCACATGCTGTTTGAACACAGGAGGCTCAAAAGTCAGCCAGCAGAGCTGATGGAAAGCAAATCACCGAGTCCGTTTACTACCAATGAGCTCTATTAAGTGACTGTAACGCAGTTCACAGCCCTGGAGTACTCACTGTCCCTCACTAATCTAATGGTAGTATTGACAAGGATCATTTGCACAGCTTGCCTTAAAGGTTACAACTATTTGTCAGGGACTCTCTGTGCTCCGGATGTGTGTGCAGTCCTCATTCAGATCCCAGGCTTGTCCTTCCTCACTGCAGAGCTGCAATCCCAGGCAGCACCAGCTCCTCACCGTACAAGGTCATGCTGCTGCAGCCAGGCACTGGACTTCCACGTCTTCTAAACATCTGCTATGGATTAACAAGGGACAGCACAAACCCGTCCTAAAGGCTGAACTAGCGCAGAGAAATTGGTTGTTCGACAGCGGTACCTTGCCACCAGGTATCAGTTAATCTGCATAAAGCCTACCCAGCTGTTTCTCATGGTCAGTGAACATATTTCCCTAAAGATCCAGCCGTACCACAGAATTGTAGTTTTATGTCCTTGATCATCAAATGCAACCACATCTTCATTTTACATCTTCTATGTCCAAAAAAAAAAAAAAAAAAAAAAAAAAAAAAAAAAAAAAAAAAAAAAAAACCAAAAAATCTCTAGTCCCTCAGGCATCATCTCTGAGCTTTAACAAGCAAGAACTAGCCTCAGGATTTTAAACACACGGATCTTTCTGGCTAAAATGGCTGCTTTCCAGCCCCATTCCTTCTCTGTCTTATAATGATGATGTGAATTCTCCAAACATCACTGCCTCTATCCAGAGGAAGTCTCATCACTTTGACATCCAGCTCTGTCCAGAAAATGAAGGAAAACCACAGCCAGCAACAAAGCCCTTCCAATGCAGATGAGAGGAAAGACAAGAACAGCTAATGCAGACAACGGGCACTTTAAACCCTATCTGCACTTACAATGTAAATAGATAAATTACAGCAACTATTTGAAGCATAGACTGATCTTGGCCTTTTAAAAATAGGTTAGACTGTTTAAAAACCATAAAGCTGTTGATATTCTATTTAGCTTCCCACCTCACTTCACAGCTCCAAAGTGGTGGGGTTACTTCTTGAGACAGTCTCAATGCAAGGGAAGATCAAAGGATCAGAGCAATCCTTGGGATATAATCCTCAGCAAAGAGGGATGAGATTAGCAGAGAGGCAGCAAAAGAAGGGCTCACACCTCTGGCTCTCTCCAGTCTCTTGCTGTTGCTCCACACTCCCCAATGGACATACAATTCGAGCAACGTGCTCCGCTGGGCACAAACCGGCCAGATTTGCCCTGTGCCTAGAGGTGTCTCCTGGAGGACCTCTAAAGCCACTGTGCAACACAGATTGCTCATGCCTTCCCCAAAGCAGCTGTTACATACCTACTCCTGCCCGGCTCTGGGGCCTCCAGCTGCTTTTGCAGCTCCAGATCCACAGGTAACCTCGTGGTGGAGCTAAACCAGGTTCGTGGTGTTCAGTGTCCCCACCTAGTGTCAAGTAAATAAAATTAATGTACAACTCCAAGAATGGACAATCTGAAAAACAAAACCCTAGTTTGTGGAAAACGTATGGCACCATCAAAAAAAGGAAAGACAGCAACAGAGAAAAGGCAGGGAAATCAAAAGCAAAGGAAAAGTCCACAAAAACTAGTAATACTCTCCCCCAAAAATGTGTCTCCATTAAACAAATGCAGCAAGTAAATTCACCCAGAGAAGACAGATACAAGGACCCAAAAGCCGCTGCCCGCTTGCTTTCCCTGAGGGTAGGCATATTGTTGAGACGTTCTGGAGCAAGGAGGCATAGCCAAGATGGGGTTTTTTACTCAAAAAACATGGTCCGTGCACACATGTGAGGTGACTCATCCCTTTAATGCTGAGAAAGCATCTGCCTGGATTCATCTCACCTCTCAGGCCCTTTAATAAATTTTTCAGGGCAAAAGCACCAACTCCCCATCACAAATTTAGCACAGGCTCAGATCTCAGCTCCTCCTGGCTTTCAGCAGAGACAAGGTAAAACCTGGCCAAGCCTAGCAAAGAGATATGGAGAAATCTCCTCTCCAAGGCAAGCCCAGCTGCTTCTCCTGGCTCCTTAGCCATTGCTTTTCTCCTGGTGTATGGCTCTCTGGTGCCTTTGGGGAACTTCCTTGCTTCCCGTGGGTCTTCTTGGGTCACTATTCAACTACTTCTTCAGAGATGTCCCGAGACAAACAAACTGGTATGTGATGTGCCCCAGTACTGGTAGATTTTTACTGGGAAGATAAAGTAAGCATTCAAAATTGAAAAGCAAAGAGACAGTATTTATTGAAAAATTAAGCCTGTATTACTGGGGTTGAACACATCATGAAGAATTACAGTATTATTATTCATTGTAGCAGTGATGGTCTCTGGCTAACAGGGAGTGAAGTCTGCAGAGACAAGTGATAGCTGTTATTGGGTCGAGTGGAAAAAGAAAAAAGAAAGAAAGAAAAAAGGTGAGTTTCTTTGTCTGACAAGAAACAACAAAATCCAAACTAAATTCAGGCCATTCTCTTAGTTCTGTCTAATTATTTTGGTTGATTTGTCCATTTGGGAGAAAAGCAAAACTAGCACTCGCCAAGCAGAAAAGCATGTAAGCAAGGGACTGGGGGAGCAGAAGAGGAAAAAGTGGGGTTATGTCCTGTCTAACATGGAGATTTCAGCTAGCCGGTTCTAAGACCATGAAATCCGCCTTTGTGGCTGAAGCTCTGATTTTCTGTAGCCATTAGACTTCTGATGAGTTTTGTGTGCTGACAAGAGCTAGAAGGGGAGGATCTGAGAGCAATTTTGAAGTTACAACGCTTCCCTGTTAGGACAGGGAAACGGTACACCAGTGCAGACTCTGATGGAAAGGAAGAGCTTTTTCTACTTTAGCTGCAGCGACAAATGAATGCAGAGATGCGGTGGCAAATGCTGTCTGCACAGGCAGGGCAGTGTACGGTGCCGTGGAGGGCAGGAGTGATGCCCGAGGACTGCCGAACCAGGCAGCGATTAACACTGCTTTCCCAGAGGCGGCTTTGCAGCCTCATTGAACGGGTTTAGTGAAAGTGAGAGACAAAACACAGAGCAGATAAAAATTATTGAGCTAGTCTGGCCGAGCAAAGGATCTTGCCTGCCTGCCCGGGGCTGTGCGCAGTAGTAATCCCTGCTCATGGGGGAATCTAAGTATCTCTACACCTTCTGCATGCCCCGGGGAACAAACCAGGTCCCAAAGCCACCTCTGCTTGCACCAGAGCCCTTCCAGGCTGCTACTTCCCAGAAGGGGCAGGAGGGTTATTATTTTCTTATTTTTTCGCTTCCATACCACAAACAGCCTGCCAGATCATGGCAAGGAAACAGAAAGCATCTCCAGAGAAAGCTGAGAAAATCCACTTGGACTGTGTTAGCCTGACAGGAGACAGTCATTGCTGATTCTGCTCCCAGTGAGCAGCATAGACGAATAGCCATTAAGTTCAATAGAGCAAGACCACACAATTAAAGGAGAAAAGATTACCTCCCCTTTCCATTTTCTTCTGCTATCAGAGAAAAAGATTAAATAACCTTTTTTCTTGCTATTCCCAGCATTTGCATACATCTGTGCTCTAATGATCAATGAGCAGATCTGTGATCCAAAAGCTTTCAGGACAGAACTTCACCTTGATTCGACCATGAATCAAACCTTCACGGTCCGGTTGAGGAACCCCACCAGAAGAAGAGGTCTTCTGGTCCCACAAACAGGGACACCTGGTGCAATGGTATCCTAACCTCCCTCCACAGGTAAGGAGATCCAACTTTTCCTTCACTGGCAGTAAAACTTCTGCTCTGTGGCAGCAACTGAGATGCATGGCACCTCCAGTATAGGGGGACTGCCTGTGTGTCCTTTAAGTACTGGAAAAGTACGAGTTTGAGAAACGCAGTTGAGAAAACAGCTATTGGCTTCCAGATACTATATCAACACACGCTCTTTTTCTCCCCTTTAAAAAGAAGTGATTTGTCTATCTATATCACATGGTATTGGGGCTGTTAGTTTCAGGAACATAAACACATCCACATCCTTCTCCAAATACTCTCTACCTAACCTACATTTACAAAGTATTGCACAACAGAGCTGATGACACTGCCAAGTCAAACTCTCCAAAGACAGGAAATGCAGAATTAAAGCTGGTCAATCACATGTTATTTTACTTCAGATACAATTCGTGCTTCAACCGGTGCACCTGGAAAGAGCCGGGTTACGCTGTGAATTCAAATGTTGCCCATGACAGGCTTCCTGCATTTGCCGCAGAAAACAAGAGGGGAACAATGCAGACAATTAGAGAAAGAGGAAAAATACTTTCATTGCTTAAAAAGCAATGCCATTTAGAGATGTGCTTCTCTCTGAGCATCTGCCAGAAGGACCCCTTCTGATACCAGACGATGTTTCCAGACCAAGTCACGCGGGAAGGGTTTGTAATCCACTGCATCTTCCTAGTTTTCCATAGGTCAGGCACTAGCGGATATTCAGCAGTGGCTATGGGGTGCTGGGGTGGATACGTGGCAGTGAGGAGGACTGCTCCTGGCTGTGAGTGAAGATGCCTGGACCTAATTCTATATTCTGTAATCCAGGGCCTCAGTGCCTCTGAAAAGGCAATAAGTATCAGAAGGCATTTTCAGCAAGATTGTACGTATTTTCTCAATTGTATAACTGGAATAATAAGATCATCCAAACTCACAGAAAAACTAAGAAGATAGTAAATTAATGCCCATAATGTTTTTGATAAGATCAGAAAAATGTCCAAATATAGCAAAAAAACCCAGCTCTCCACTGAGTGAAACAAGAGACTTCCAAAAACTGCAATGTGCAGTCAAGCAATCCAGCCTCAAAAGCCAGGGTATCCAGGTTTGGAACCTAGGCAGCTTTTCCAGCCGTGGGTCCTGTATGGGCACGCATGCTCAGCAGCCAGATCAGCTCCCCAGCTCACAGCCCCTGCTGAGATGGCCGTTCCAGGAATCCAGCATCAGTGCCTGAGCAGCCATGCCAAACACCTCTGGACCAGATTCAGGCTGTGGGCCAGATCTTAGGCTACGCTGAGGTACGCGATGCTGCTAAATCAGGACACGGGTCTATACGGTCATGAATGCAAATACATTATGCACCACCAAGTTTACAGTCCAAGACTAAGGCACCTAAACCCATCCATTCATTGTCTGCGAAGATAAAAAACATTTGGGTATTATTTTGGCAGATAGCAGAATCCCAATGCAACTCTACTTTTTCCTACTTCATGTTGAAGCTGTTAAAATTCTCTGAATATTAAATATCCAGCCCCACTTTCAGGGTTGACTTAAATGCGGTTTCAAAAAAATGTGCTGAATAGTATTCATTTCTCAGAGAATCAAAAAGCTAGAGGCCCTTTGATGGGGTTGCTTGCATTTTTAAATCACATATGCACACACACTAGTTAGAAGAATTTACCATGTGTAGTTATACATGTCAGAATCTCAGGCAAAAAAAGCATGATCTGAATGCAAAATTCTAGATGTTTATAGGTTTTCTTTAATATATTTTTCATGTCTAACCTGAATCTCTCCTACATTATACAGCACTACCCCACCAGCTGAAGGAAGGCAAAAATGAAGCACAGAACACCCAATAACCAAAAACCGTGAAGAACTGACGTCTGTTACCTTCCAAAAACCAACTTCCATTACATTCATTAAAGAAAACAAGGAAATAACTTTTCCCTGGTGCTAAATATGGATCTTATCTTGTATCTGAGTGCCAGAGAAAAGGATTCAGCAGCTTCTTGAAGGAATGATTTTGCCCCACTGTTTATCACCTGAACTGTTGTTAGCAAACTAAACTTGTAGGAGCTGATGTTGAATAAACTCTGAATGAATCAGAACACTTGCTCCTGGAAACAACATACTTGAAGATAGCAGACAAATTTGAACAAAAGTCATGTGTGAAGGATTAGGGCTAGGCCGGCCACTAGACGGACTGCAGATGCTCCCTATTAACTCCTCTCCCTTCCCAAAGGCAAAGAGAGAGGGAATAAGAGAGAGAGACTTAAGGACTGGGAAAGAAAACTGAAACTGCTTTAATGAAAATAATAACAATAAAATAATAAAAATAAATACAATAAAATTAAATACGTACAAATATACAAAACCAGTATCAAGTCCAACCCCCCTGTTGGCAGTCATGTCACCATCATCACTGATGCTGTGGGGCAGGCTCTGGGGACTCAGCAGCAGACAGGAACCAGATGCAGGAGCTGGATTCGGGAACTGGGTTCAGGAATGCACGGATTGGGAACAAAGGCAGAAAAGAGAGAGTCCTCTTCAGATACTGGCTATTGAAGAAGAGAGATTGACCCTTGTGATCCTCAGCTTTATGCCAAATATGAGTAGGAGTTGGAACACCTTGTTGGTCAGTGCAGGGTCACCTGTGCTGTCCTCTCCTCCCCGCAGCTGCGGCCTCTCACTTGCTGCACCCCCAGCGTGGCACATAGGATTTAGCAGTGACCTTGGACTGCACAGGAGCAAGTACAAGCAAGAACCTTTCTGTATATCAGTCCCTGGTAGTAATTGTAAACATCAAGCACTGTCACTCCTTGAAGCAGACACTGTCTGCAAATACACCGTTAACCTCAGACAGTGCAGTTAGTTAGAAGAGACCGAGCTGAAAAGTAAAATCATTGAACAGAACTAGTTCTGTTCTAGCTCAAACCAGGACTTTGTGATACAGGATTTTGTGCTGGAGTGTTTTTTCAATGTTGAGATGAGAGAGAACTTTTCATGTTCTGCAAGTCCCAATGCAGTTTTTTGACCAACTCAGCACAGACCTGACTCTCCTGGTCAATCAGAAGTTAAACATCCACCAGTAGAACACATAAAGCTGCAGCGCCTAACACTTTGGCACCCAGACTGCTTAGAGCAAGTGGAAAGCTTGGCACTAATTAAAAACCATGTTTATACAGGTAGGTGTAGGCAGACCTGGGCTCTTCTGGCTGGGCTCTTAGCTGGCTGGATGAAAGCCACTTCTGGCTCAGAGGCTGTTTAGCTCTGTTGCGCCCAAGGAAATATGCCCTGATTTTCAGCCGGATGTATTGATTCAAGCACAGCAATGCACTAGTATCACATATACAGCTGCTGGATCACAGCTGGCTCTCATATGGCCAGCTCAGACCACAGACAGAACGGATATGTCTGTCTGCGCTTGTCTTCAGAGGCATCCTCCAGTTTACACGCTGGATAGGGAGCCACCTAAATTATCTCAGACAAGTCAAGGAAAAACACAAAATTTAAGCACTTAAGAGAGTCTAGGTGATCCCATGCCAGAGAACATTATCTCCTTTTGCTAACAGTGCTCTCGACCACAAATGCTCTTTTGGCATTCAATACCTAAGACAGCCTTTTCCCACAAAATACAGAGAGAACACAATGCTCCCTCCTCACCCGCACTGTCTTTTATCCTATAACCTTGTGATTAAAGACTTCGTGTGAGAGGTGGAAGAGCTCTTTTTCACCTGAAGGCCTTTAACACCCAGCTTCTAATATTCAGCACAGTAGTCTAGCCACAAAGGTACTGCAGTGGGTATTCGGAGGGCTCACTCCATCCCTCCTCTTAAAAATGCTCCACCTCACTTGAAGCAGTTAGGTATCTACTGGGGCAAAGCAAAAGAGAAGGTAAGTGGTTCCTCACTCAGATGAGGGTAGGGACAGCTTAACAGTTGAAATACTCAGCCAAACTTGAAAAACCCAAACGAGAGGTTTTGAGAACATTTGTCTCAGAATATCCTGGAGTGGAGTAAGCAGGCTTTCCTGGGAGACAGACAGGCACATCTGAGCGCCAGCCAGCAGGGAAGGGGTTTGGTTGCAAGGTTCTCATATTTCAGACAAGTGCTTCGGACTAGTGTGCCAGTCTCCCAGTGAAGGAGAGTGTGAGAATGACTCACTGCTTCCCTGCACGTGGGGAGAAGGCGGCTCTGGGAGTGCCTCGGGGGCAAGAAACATCTGATACAGAGCACAAGTCCCTTGGTGGTACATGTGCATCCAAACTGCTGCCTCCCTCCAAGGATAATGCTGCTGCTGCCCAGCCAGGACCCAGCAGCCCAGAGCCATCTCCTTGGCTGAACCCCCTCTGCCAATGCACACCCAGGGGCCTGAAAATATACAAGACCTAATGAAAGACTTGGATTCTACCCATCAGGGAGGGACCACAGCGACTTCCAGGTGCAACCCATTGTGCTGACAACACCTTGCTTTGAGTAAAGAAAGGAGGGCAACCTACCAGCCAGTCTCCTGGCAGGGACTGGCTTCTGACTTCCAGGTGCAACCCATTGTGCTGACAACACCTTGCTTTGAGTAAAGAAAGGAGGGCAACCTACCAGCCAGTCTCCTGGCAGGGACTGGCTTCTGCATCTGCTCAGCCTGGGGAGACTGCAATCCAGCACTTCCGCATCCTCACAATGACGTGTTTTTGGGGTGTAGGCAGTCTCCAGCCCTCTCTGCCGTGCCGTGTCACTTGGCCTGAGCACAGGTACACGGGTAAACTTTGTACCAGGCCAACACTGAGGATAATCCCTTGGGGCCAGTCTCCTGGCAGGGACTGGCTTCTGCATCTGCTCAGCCTGGGGAGACTGCAATCCAGCACTTCCGCATCCTCACAATGACGTGTTTTTGGGGTGTAGGCAGTCTCCAGCCCTCTCTGCCGTGCCGTGTCACTTGGCCTGAGCACAGGTACACGGGTAAACTTTGTACCAGGCCAACACTGAGGATAATCCCTTGGGGTTCAAAAGTCTCTGTCTACATTTACAGTAAACAACAACATCAGATAAAATATATTTCTTTTCCTCTCTCCTGTGCTCACTCTCTCTAGCCCGTGAATTTTGAACCCCTTCTGGTCATTGTCTCTCTGAACAGCAAGAGGAGCCATGAAAAACAGCCTTCTAATCTGCAGCCATTTCTTCTTATCCCCTGATACCTTCAGGGGGAATGGAGGATGCCTTTACTTTCCATTTATCCTCTGCCTGGACATTCTCATATGAGGCTGCATCTCCCTTCTGCAGCAGAAAACATTAATAGCTTGGTTAGTTTTGTTTTCTTATTGTCAACCATCACATTAATTTTAAACCACAGAGTTTTTTCGTATGACAGCATATGTAATATTCTGCATATTTGGTAGTGTCTCCTATTCAGGACCCCTGGGTCATTCCTTGTGGTGGTTGTCATATTTTAAGATACTTCTCCTGCAACTTTGGAAGTTTTCACTGTAAGACACTTGTTTCCAGGGATTTTAATAACTTGCAAGGGAACAAAAGAAGCAGCCAGAAACATGGAATTTGGCATTGGCCCAGGCCTTCATTCATAATAAACTTTGAAAAAACCCCGCAATGACTCAGCACAGGCATAATTCACAAACCAGAAGGGCCTGCTTCCCTACCTTACAATTGCATTGGTAAGTACTTAATCACGGCAAATAACATAGTGGATATTTTATTTTTTTAAAACATATGCTGTTATATTCAGCTCTTGAAATTGCTATAACACATGATGTCTCATCTAAAATATCCCTGTCAGATATAATTGGCAAAAGTCATCAGATGAGGCTCACGTCATATAATTAGATGTATTATATTAGGCTGAACTGGTTACTTTAATAGCAATGCCACAACGAACATTAACGAGATGTTTTCAAATACAAACGACTTCCATGACCTTCTTGAGGGAATAGCTCTGATCCTCTGTCATTTATTTTTGGCAATAATTTATTATAAATAAGTTGGGCAACTTGTTTGGGCCCTTCTAAGCTTCCTCTTCCAAACACTGCAGTTGGTGCAGATTGCTACACCCAAACAGCTCAGCTCAGACCTCTGCTCAAGCACCTTCACTGGCACAGGACAAGAAGAGGCCAGAGGTGAGGGGCCATGTCCCTGCACACCACCTCAAGCATCACGCTGGGCGTTTGTAGCATCACATTACCAAGCTGCTGCTCAGACTTGCTGGTCACATTGTGAAATGTCTCCCCAGTTCTTGCAAGCAAAGATTCTGGTGCCCAAATCCTTTGGATGCTTATCCATTGTATTAGCAACCAAGTTATTTTTCTCTGTGCCACTATGTGCAGTAGGATTCCTAATGAACGTAATATGGCTTTTGACTCCGTAGTGGTACTGGGTACTTTTTCTAAAGGGAAGAAGTAGCCTAAGTTTTACATTCAGAAAAAACCATAACAAAAAAAGGGCAATGACTGCATGATGACTCACTACTTCCTGATGATATTCTGGTTTTTGAATAACAGTGGGATGTGGGTGTCTGGCTTTTGGGTGGGTTTTTTTAAGTTAACAATCTGTATACGCCCCTTGGTTCACCCAGTGATGTTCCTGGCTTCCTGTCAGTGTCACATTAGAGATAAGTTTCTTATGTGCCTCAGTTTCTCTAGCACCTGCATTGTAATATCAATTTGAGGAACTGAACTGAAGTACTGAACGGAAAAATATAGCCATCTCTTTCCAGGGTTACACATTGCCAGGCTGTATCCACTCACAGGACTTTTAGCACTAAAATGATGTTAGCCATCTCCTTTGGACTCAATTTTATGTGCATAAAGGTATTATTAGTCCCCTAGTTCATTACCCAGGGAAGAGGTGGCTATTCCCAAGGCTAATCATTAGGGTAAACAATCACACCCCTAACTGACCTAGTTAAACTGTTGGAAAAGCCGGGGGTAATTTCTAAGGCAGATTAGGGCACCTGCACATGCAGTGGCCCTGCTCTCTGTTGCTACACAGCGGGTATGGGTCCAGGCACGGCTGTCTTGGGGGCAGACTGACAGCTGCCCTCTGCTACAGCCGTCTACAGGGCATTACTGGGATGCACCGACAGGTATTGATTGCTACATTATATGCACATGCGAGGTTGGGAGAGAATTCTAAGTTTTGTAACAGTCCTTTGAAGTTGATTGCATTGCCAAAGTCTACTTATCGCTTACGTCTTGACAGCTAAACCCATATTCAGGTGCCGTATTACTGCCTACAGCTTGTACTCAGGTGAGCAATTACATCACATAGGTTCAAAAATATTACACATAGCATTGCCTGGCTTCAGAGAGAAAAATATTTATTTCTAAAGACAAAACTTCCTTCTCAAGCAATCGCACATTCTTTTTCAGCCTGCCTCCCTCCTCAATGCAAATAAGACTGATTCCTGTCACAGCTATAAGAATTACACAAAATTAGGACAGTCTGGCCCACAGGAAATTCTAACTCATCAGTAAGCAAATCTGAATTTCCAAAATTAAAATATGGACACACAGAAATACAGAAGTGGCAGATCCCAAAACGGGTGGGCTGGAAGGTAAGAACTGCTGCACTGGCCAGCTCCTGGCTCCAGTGGCTGCGGTCAGTACATTGAATGTGGGGACCCAGAGTGATCCCTTCCGTGGTCCAAATTCCTCCGGTCCACCCGTCTGTGGCTTAAGAGACTTACACACCTGAGTGATGTACTATGTTTATTTGCTACAGAGAGATTAATCTTCCCTTTTTCATTTAATACCTTTGAGACCATTTATATTCTTTATCTCCACGTCATTCGGAAACAATGAGTTCTACATAATTACACAGTGTGTGAAAGAGATTTTCCTTGTGTTTATACTACACTCTATTTAATAATTTCCATGTTTGCCTCAACCTGTTGGACTAAGAGAATAGCATGCAATCTGCATAATTTTCTCTCTTATACCACTAAGATTTTATAAAATATTGCAATACTCCATGATACTTTATCTTTTCCAAGACAAAGAGTGCCAAACTACTGTGGTTGTCTTATAGTTCTTTTAAAAAAACCCTTTTCCCAATTCTGCTGTATCATTTCTTGAACTGGACTGTCCGGAACTACTTCTCATGTATGGGATGGGTACATGAATTCATACAGTGTCATTATTATGTTCCTTTATTCTTTTTTGAATAATTTATAAAGTGCTACTTACTTTTATAATCCTTCTGAATACTAATATGAGATTTCTCTGAAAATTATCTACGCTGTTTCCTAGATCTTTTTGTCTGAATGGTAATAACTGAAATAGAACTCCTCATTAGCCACTTAAAATTAAGGATATTTTATTTAAGTCTTGGTCTCCTCTATCTTCAACGACTGTGTATTATTTGGAAAAATTGTCACCTGGTTATTCACTTGCCCTTTTCTGATTATTTATGATTGTGTATAACACAAATCCTACCATAAGCTGTGTGAAAATTAAACTAATGGTAATTTCATAAAAGCTTCTTTTCAGGATACTGAAATGTTTCACAGATGTGTCTTTCAAGGATAATCAGCTTTATGATTTTCTGAAATCATATTTATTGTTTGTGAAATTTAGCCAAGCCAAACCCTTGTCTAGTTGCAGTTCAACATTAAACTGCATGTGACCCCCCTTGTTCTGTGGTATGCGTAGTTTGGCATCCTTACAGTTCTCAAATGCAGCCAGATGCCCAGTGGTACCGGGGGCTTTGCTAAAGGCTTTGCTGTTTCACACTATTTCTATTGTAAGCCAAGTCCAACCCTGTGGCTTTCACTCTGGGACATGTGCAAATACAACACCCTAAAGTGAAACTAAAAGGATATAAACCTATATGAAATAAAACCGTTAAAAAAAAAAGTTTTCAGAGTGCCATGCAAACAGAAACCTTTTAATTCTCACATATTATGAGACACCTCACTCAGTAGTCCCTGTCTTTTCTGAAGCAAGCTGACTGTGTGAAAAAGAACATCTACCCCAACACCATCTAAAACAAGGAAACTAATTGTTTCACATATGCTCATTTGAAACTAGCATCGTTTCCTGAACTCACGAGGAATTGTTTCATTTTCCAGCAATATGAATGAGCAGGAATCACATGAAAAGCCCATGACCCTGTGGCACTGACAAGGCACTTTTGGTCCCTGTTAGCCTCGGACGTGATCAGCAGTTCCCTCACCGCCAGAAATGGAGCCTTGCCCTGTGTGTAAATAAAAACAGAAATCCACCCAAAAAACAGCATAGAGTTATCTGTTTCCTCACCCCTGCTCTCTCCATCGCAATCCTCCTCAGCTCTGTTCCCAGGTCATGTAAAAATTGAATTTTTTACACCGGGGCAGATGCTGCCACTGCATCTCCAACCACGTTAAGTGCAGGGTAAAAGGTATTAAATATTTACTTTTTGTTATGATGGACTGAAGACATTTCTGGGAAGTTAACAGCTCAGCAACTATGGGAGGAGCACTGAAATGTAATGGGGCCATAAGACTGCAGTGTGTGGCTGTGAAGAGCCTTTTAACTTGTGTTGATATCAGTCAGGAGTTTCAATTGTTATTTTTTATTATTTTTTTTAATAAACCTTAGTATTAAGTTTATGTGGAAAGGATTGTTGGATGTGGTTCATAGCAGTGACAACTGCTATGAACAGCTGAATCACTGTAAAAGGTAACTAATTTATTCTCAGACTCCTCTCCTCCCTTCAGTCAATGTTATTCCTTTTCCAAGAAAAGCGACATCCTGGCCCTGCTATAGGAGCAAGAGAACACCTCATGGATTCAGGAGGAGCAGAATCGTCCTTGCCCAGCATCTAGGAGAGGGTTGGCATGAGCTCTCAGATTAAAATTCAAGAGTTCATCCTTTAACATGCACATTATTACCCTGCTCCCTGTCCCACAGCCATCCCTCAGCTCTGGACTCCGCCTCCTCTGCAAACACTTTCTAAAGACTTCTTTTTTTTCTTTTTTAAGGAAATTTGTGTCTCCTCAACCAGCCTCCACATTTGGAGAATTTGAGCACCTTTAGCAGGTTTGTCGAACTTTGTCAGCCTCTGTTGGAAGATGCACAGAGTTAAGTCACCTGCCTCCCTCATGCATAATGGCAGGAATTAGAGCCTTTGGCTCCACCAGCAGCAACCACGTGCCTGTTTCAGACCTCTTGAACCCGATTCTGTCAGCTCTCCTACCTTCCCTCCACTTGTACCTAAATTCAGGTTATTATTAATTGTTATTAGTGACTGCTTGCTTTTCCCTCCCTGTCCTTTCTGCCAGCAAGGATGCACTGTGATTAACATTGCCCCCAGCTCTAGCCTGAATTACTGCGATTGAACTACATGGGGAGATCGTGCCAAGGCTCTGGCTTCCCTGCCAAGGGAGAGCCCCTGACTCAAGCAGAGAGAATAGTGCCCTGGGGACTGCTTCCTCACTTATTCCCAGGCTGTTTCAAAAACTAGGAACTTATCAACAAAGTTAAGCTGTAACAGAGACCATATCTCCAGCTGCAACTCAGCTAGGAAACGATGTTCCACTAGCAAACAGAGATAAAATACATTGATTTGTGAATTCAGTTGCAAAACAAGCTACTGAACGAGACTAGACAAATCCAGAATTTTAGGAAAAATACTGAGTCATACTTCACCATGAAAATTTATAGGGGCACGTGAAATGGACCGTTTTGAAACACCTTAATATATAAGCTATATACACAAATCAAAGTAAATACATTATAAATTTGGCATTTGGAAATTGCAATGCACTGGAACAGATGTTGCCCATGCCATCTTATTCAGTCTCCTTCTGTGCTTGAGACAACTATTAATTAGATAATCACTTTTCTTCCACACAAAGGTGCTGTTTTAAAATTATACAAAATGAATTAATTCTGAAGTTGAACTGAAGTTGTGTAAGGATGCTGACTATCACCTATAGGACAACTCCTAATTTTTGTTGAAGAAATCAGGAGCTACATAGTGAGTATCTAGATTTGTGGAACTTCATCTTTCTTACCATGAGCAGAGAGAAGGACTGGCAGAGTTCAGGCCACCCCCATCTCAGTAGACACAAAATCAACTTTGCAGCTTACTTGCTCACTAGACAACAGAACATGATGCTAATAAGAAGGCAGAAACTGAAAGAAGAGGAATAAAAGCATATTTTCACCTCAAGATAAAAATGTTTGGAACAAAATTAATTACACCACTACAAGACCTGGAGAGATGGAGTTCTCCAATGGCCTCTGCGCCAGTGGTATGGGCATGGGCCACAGACAAAAGGGACTGAGACCACTCATAGGAGCCTAAATTCATCACGGTTCATCTTGTGGAATCGTGATAACAAGATCCTTATAGTAAGAACTTCAAAATCAAGATTAACTTCCAATTTAGGAAGGTTTTGGTGAGCACAAATGTCAGAAAGGGGCTTTCTGTCATTCTCCATTCCTGGGTCATGGACATCTGAGAAGCAGATGCCTTGAATGCCCCAACTGTACAAGCACAAGAAGAGGTAACAGGCAGCCTGGGCAATCACCACAGAGTGCAGGGTGCCTGTTTCCTTAAGTACCTGCCCAAACTATACAAAAAGCTGCACTGATACAGGCTTCAGAGAGTGTCAAATGTGCTGGGTTCCTCTTGGTGACAACACCAAATTGTCCTGAAGACATTTTACATGCTGTTTTTTTCATGCTCAGAATAAATTGTATCCACAGAACAGGAATTCTGCCTTACGTCTCACTCTGCCACAGAAAAACTAATCAGAGAATAGAAATTGACTGTTGCTTAGGTCATTTAGCAGACGTAATTATATGCAAGCAGAATTACATGCTTGGCTCTGTGTAAGTTCCAAGTTCACAAAGCAAAAAATAGTTATGCACAAAATCACCTGTAAGAGGAATTTTTAATAGAAAAATATCAATAATAGCTGGGAAACGCTTCAGAGAATTATCCTATAGGCTATAGTAAATAATTTTATTACATACAAATATATAGACACTATACATATAATAATAAACTATTTTAATGAACAAAATAAAGTGTGATTAAGGTGTCAACCTGCTTAAAAGAAAAAGGAGCTAAAACAAGCATAAGAACGTGGATAATAATTTTAAAAGACTGAAAGCTGAGAGCAACAAATAAGTATCAGGTAACCATTAAGAAATGTAGAAAGGTCAGCAGTGGAGACAATAACAATAAGAAAAAATAACAAGTGAGTTTGAGGTACATAAGTTTAAACATATGAAAATGAACTGGTCCAGGTCTCAAAGTGTTAATTGCTGGTGGAATGCTGGAATGCTGGTGGGTGCTTGTCATCAGACCTTCAACAGTGGTTTTCAGTAAAGCAGTCATTAAGTTACAGCAACCTGGAAAAGAATTGATGCTACACCAATGGCTGCAAGAACAAAGGGTCCACCCTGCTGCTCTGACAGAGGCCCCAGGAGCACATCAGAAGAGGAGATAAAAGAACTGAATTTAAGGCTAATAGTAGAAGTAATAGAAAACAACAGCTCTATGGAAAGCAGATCATATAAAAAATATATTGATAACTTTTAAAATTTAGATGAGAAGTTTTGTTGATAAAGGCACTAGCATTGAGATAATAATCCTGAATTTCTCTAAGACATTCAGCTTTGAGTCACATAAGAAACAAGACTGAAACCAGCTTCACGTGCATTAAGTGAGAAAGGAAGTTAGTTCTTCGATAGGTGTGTAAAGATAAATGGAAACAGAGAGACAGCAATGTTTCCAATGAGTTTTCTCTGGGTCTAGGTCATAGCTCTGTGCCATTTAATATTTTAGCAAAATGAAAGGAAGATAAAATAATTTCAGAGAAATGACATGAGTTAGAAGAATATTGTATAATAGTGGTGAAGTAACTGTTCCTCAGTAAAGAACTATGCAGATAAAGGTCAGGATAAAAAATCATTTTTGAAAGGAAAGGGAATCATCAGTGGGATAAAAATGAGAGGGAGCATAAGTTCAGTGAAGAGCTGGTGAGAAAGAGTTTGAAAATATCTTCCCAGGACGAGGACTTCAGATCTCGGCAGAACTGGAAGAACAGTCAGTCATCAATTCGCCCTCCGGCAACTTCTCCTTCTTCAAGGCCAAAGAAGGAGGAGGTGCTAAATAGACAAAGGCAGGAGAAAAGAAACAATTTTTCATTTGGGGTCACTGCAAAGGAAACAGAGGAAGTGCTTAGAAGTAAATATATATATATATATACATATTA
>NW_010396024.1:133277-137173 GCF_000710305.1 Buceros rhinoceros silvestris
CATATTAAAAGTAAATCCACCTCCCATGCCAGAGGAAACCATTCTGGAGAGAGGTTGGGTGCCAGGCACTGGTCTGGTGTAGTAGACCTCCAGCAGGGCTCTGGCAGGTTCTCCTTGGAAAACCTAAGTGACATTTGTACATGTTCAGCCCTCCCACAGGGAGACCCTGGCTCTGCAAACTCATACTTGGCAGACAAGTATTTCACTTGACAAAGTAGAAGAAACGGTATAAAGAAGTGCGTGATTCGGGGAACAGAGAGAAGCTTAAGAGAGTCTAAGCAGCTTTGGAAAGCGATGCTGGGCTAAAGCTTAAAAAAAAAAAAAGTTGTTTAAAAGAAATATCATCTCTCAGAGAGAAAAAAAAAGGGGGGGAAGAAGAAAAAGCAAAACAAAACCCCCAAAAAGCATTTAATGTGCACAGACTGACCACAGCAATGATGCAGCCATTTGTAGCATACTTTCTCTGACATGCGTGAGATGAGTGCAACCACTCCTTGGGATACTGGACTACAAAAAATCCCATCCATAAACCGGCTGTCGGCAGCAACAAGCTTGTGAAAAGTGCACAGTGGCACTTTCTTTTAAGAGCTTGAACAGCAGAACACAGAGCTCTAAAACTGAGCAACTACAACACGGGGTGGAAAACACAGTTGTTCACAGATGTGCTGAAGGATGGTATTGGCACAGTTGTCTTACAACCACGTAGCCAAAACTAGAAACCAGAAAGCTTCCCACTTCTCTGCAGGTGTTAGTTTGAAAACCACCCTTGCATTGGTATACTCATCTAGGGAAGGAGGCTGTGCTCGCAGTGGGGGCACCAAAAGGTTCACACGTTGACTTACAGCCCATGTTAACTGAAACAAACCACAATGCATTACTGTCATTTCTGAAGGGGCCTGGCAACCTCACTTTACCACAAAAATACGGAGCTTATTTTTCAGCTTCAGATGTACAATTTGCAAATTGAAAGCAAACCTCAGAAAGACTCAGTCGTTGCAGACACACTCTAAAGAATTAGAATAAGCTTGCCTTTACAAAAGCAAGATATCAATCTGATCAAAAACAACCTCTGCAAGTCACATTTAAGGAGAACTGTGATTTCAAGAGGTACTGCTGAAGGTACAACCCTGTGGAGAGGGTTTGGAACTTTTGTTCCAAGAAATCATCTCATAATCTGATAAGAAACAAACAAAAATATTCAAAGGCATGAAGAAGGTTAAACTCTGAGATTCCATAGGATAGTATTGTAAAAGTATGAATGAAGCTTCTTTGGAGATTAAGTAACCTAAGAATAACAAAGAGGCACCAGAATGGAGAAGGCCAGGTTTGTTGCATTAAAAAAGTAAAGCAAAAGAGCAATTTACTGGTAGTGCCCTTTGTGTTGGTTTTGTTCCAACATATTGTCTTCATTCCCAGATGAAACTCTTGTCTCTTCAGTCTTCCTAAGCAGCTGCCCCATGCTGAGGGCCTGAAGTTCATGCAGAGTAGGGTATGAGGGGGGCAGGATGGGCAGGACAGGTTGTCTAGCCTCCATTCAGGTGCTTACTGGACACACACTGAACATGTACAGAATCACTTGCTAGATTTGCATGAACCTCCACCAAGTCTGTTTAATTTTCCGAAACACTGTAATTTATGGAGTCTTCAAAGGGTACCTCTTTAAATACTCCTTTTTTAACAGCAGCAAAAATTACTTCCTATTCTTTTTCACTCTCCCTCATCCTGAGAAGAGTTTGGACTGAAATCCGTCTCCTGGAAAGCACTAGCTGAGAACAGCAAGCCTGAAGCACACCACCAGCATGAAGAAGGTCAGCCCAAATGGTTATACCTCGGCACAGTTCCTTCCAGACAAAACCACCTCATAGAGTAAAATGTCCAATCCACTTACAGAGTAAGTTTCTCTTCACAAGCAGCTGCAGTACAATACAGGTCCTATGGAGGAGAGGAAACTTTAAAAAAAAAAAGAAAAAAAGATTGACTGTTGTTATTTATTTAGGTCGACACCAGTGGGACTTTCTCAGAGAGAAGGAAACTGTCTGTGAGCTAAATGTTTACCTCCTTTGCAGTAGCAGCAAATTAGGTATTTACCCCTTCAAGCAGCAACAGGAGCCAATACACCTGTTCCTTCCAGATTGTCCCTGCTTTTTTTGGCATGCAATACCCTGAAAATGGCTCCGGTGATCTGCTGTGGGAGGGCCAGGCTTAAGCATTTCTTTCTCAAGAAAAAAACAAACTAAAAACCAAATGAAAAACCCCCCAGGTGATGGTTGTGCTAGCATTGCTGCATTTTATAATTTTTGGTATCAGTTCCACAGAATACTGAAACTAGATTAAAAAGAAAAGTGAGGAAATGTGGGTAAAACCAAACATGCTGCATGCATTTATGAAAAAGTGATCGATCTTGTATGCTCTACCCTTCCTCATGGGATAAGCAACAGTTTTGGAGAGATGGCATCCATGGCCTACTCCATCACCGCCCTATGGAACGACACCACCCTCCCACCCCCCATCCCCCCGGTTCCCATGCCTGGGGAGGACAGGGGGATTGATAGGGACAGTGTGATTGAACAGGGCAACTAAACTTAACACCCCCACACCATCTGCCAAGTCTGAACATGTGTACCCACCCTGCACGAAAAAAGCAGGGAAGGACCGAGGGGTGGAGACGGCGTGTGCATGAAAGCCCCATTTTGAGCATCTGCATTTCTCCAGTGGCACCTCACATCAGAAGTCACCAAGCCACTGCTGGCAGGTGACATTCAGTGTATTTACATACACAGAAAGACACAGCTGGATTAAAACCACTTCACCTACAAAAAGGATGGGCTGAGAGTGAGGAACATTAAAACCTGAGGTTTCAATTCACAGTCCCGTGAAAAAATGATTGCTTTCTCAGTATCAGTCCAAAAATGCCTTCAATGTCAGAAAAAGTGCTCGGGTGGGCAGGCAACCCAGCTCGGTCCTAGCCAAAACATCCGCAGAGTGAAAAAATAAACTCAAAAATATAAAGGGCTTACGCAAAAGAGCCAGATTGAAAGGTGGATTGAAATTCCCTTTTGACCCAACAGTTATCACATGCCTCCTAATCCCTTTGATGTGCAGAGTGTCACAGCCCTCCCCTGGGAGGGGGAAAATGGCAGCTCCTCCTGCAGGTACCTCAGCACCTGACAGAGGTATAGCACTAGTCCCGCAATGGCCCACACCCTGAGCAGAGAAACAGCTTATACCAGCAAAAAAAAAAAAAAAAGTTGTTTTGCTGGTAGGAATTAAACTAATTCACTGAACGGATTAAATTATAACAATGACAAAAAGGCCTTTTGATGGTAGGACTGAACTCACAGTAGGGATTTTGCTGTCGTAATTATACCATTACCATGCCAGCAAAACTTCTTAAGTATAGACCAACTCCCTACGTTTTTATCTTTTCAGTCAAAAAGATTATACAGAGGCAGGAGTTATGAAACGGGTTGGCAGCAGGCATGGGGAACTGCCTTGGCCCCTTAGAAAGCACCTTTTCTTGCAATGAAGAAGTCCCACAAGGGCAATTTCCCTGAGGATTCACAGTGATACGTCAGCTCCAGAGGCATGCTGGGGGACTGGAAGTTGTGGTCCAAGGGGTGTGTTTGGGTGGTAAATTTTTTTTTTTTTTAATTAAAATTTAGGTTATGGGGAATTTTTAGAGTACCTATTTTGAAATGTTTGCTACTGTGTTAAGAAAGCTCAAGGGTTTTTAACTGCGTGGAAGGGATTTTGCTGCTTGCACAGTGATTAAATGGTGTGCACATGCAGATATCATCAAACTGTAATCCTTCAGGAAAATCTGATGCTTAAGTGCTCTCAATTCTGGATGTGCCAATTCAATAGCATACAAATTTTTTATATATATATATAATGCA
>NW_010396024.1:137200-166807 GCF_000710305.1 Buceros rhinoceros silvestris
TTCTTAAGTGCTCTCAATTCTGGATGTGCCAATTCAATAGCATACAAATTTTTTATATATATAGATAATGCAAGACTAAGATACTTAAGACACATTTAAAGAAGGAAAAAAAAGGGTGGAACTCCTTGGCAATGGTTCTGAACCCTTTGAAGGCTCCGACATCTGCTGAGTCAGGCCCTCCCTCCCTACGTTGTAGTTTACCATCAGCCACTGAGTCACAGCAAATTCCTGACTTCACTGTTTCATGAACTACAGTAGCATATTTTTAGCGTTTGGGTCCTTTTAATTAACTCCCGTTTTTTGTTGTTGCTTAATAAAAAATAATTATAATAGCATTATAATAGCAAATTTTAAAATAAATAAAAGGGAAATAAAAAAGAAATAAAAATAAAGGAGCTCTGAGCTCCCAGCTCCGTGCCCAGCTGCAGGAAACTTGTCATCAGAAACATGATATACTTCGCTCCTTGTGAAGTCCTTGGCACCTGTGAAGTGTCCATGGAGATGCGAAGCACATTGCAGATCAGCCATGGCATCCTCACATGAGGTGTCTGGAGACGGAATTGCACTAGCAGAGCTCTCTGCCCTGCTGGATAGACCTTGCTCCCCAGTCTCATTAGCCAGGGTGGAGACCCATTCTGACATAAATCTGTGCTAGCCCTGGTATGTTTCTACAACACTTCCCAGTGCCATGCAGACACAGTGATGTGGCCTGGAGCCGGTCACCCATCCTGTTCTCGTTTCCTCATCCAAAAATTGATGACGCAGCCTGCCCGCCAGCAGAAACTCTCATTGTGAAACTGAGTTTGCTGATATTTGCAAAGCATTTAAAGGTGTGTCTTAGTGGGAAAAAGTGTGTTCAAACTCCAGGTAGGTCATAGGAGTAATCTCTGATTCCAACAGAGGAACACCAGTGAGCAACATTTCTCATGCGTGGAGTTGAGCTGGGATTCCTCTTTCATCAAGTCAAGTCAGGTTTCATTCCTGACCCTGCCAATTATTTAAATTCCATCTACCTGCAAAAGCTTCCAAACCTGCTGTGGTGAAGCTGTTGACTACATTGCCTGGTGGGACAGGGGTTTACACTGCATCTAGCTGCAGTCATCACCTACATGAACAGGGAGTAGCTCCACAGGAATGTGGCAGTGCATCCTCCGGCACATCCCTGTGCTCTCAGGGTGCATGTTGAGCCCACAGAGGGTTCCCAGAGGAGTTTCCTGGGAAGAATTGATGTGGTGGGTCAGGCAAGAGCTCCTCCAGCCACCACAGGATATGCCAGCTAGAAACCTCAGGACAGCATAGTGCAGGTACAAGCACCGAGGCACTTGAGTTTCCCGAGAGGCACCACAACCACTCTAAAGTTTGCCCAATGTAAGGCGATTAGCTCCAGGTAATTTTGCATCAAAACACGCTCTGCATTAACCCAAGCCAGGGAGCTGAAACCAAGACCGCATTTCTTTGCTTCGTGAGAACATTAGAGGGGAAACACTGAAGAAATGCAATGTGACTGTTCATGGAAGAATGATTTCTGTCTTTTATTCAAAATGTTCCTAAAGTTTAATATAAGCATCAGAAACTTCACTATTAAGATCCCCTTTGCTCATCAGCAGTGTTTCTATCTCTAGGCAGAACTTGGTATCTGCTTAACAGCGCAGAGCAAATTTACAGGACAGCTTGAGGTAGGAAATAATGAATACTACTGCGGCAACTGATAGCACATAATTGTGTGTAGCTACAGTTTGACACACTGAAATGCATGATAATATGTAAGAACTGAGGCTCAATTCCTGTTTGCCTGTTATTTAAATAAAGAGAAAAATTGGAAATATTCAAAAGTTGAAATAAGTTTCATTAATTAAGACACTTTAGTCTCTTCAATGAGACACTTCAGTGAGATTCTCTATTATTTTAAAAAATGTGCTCTTATGCTTTATTTCTTAAAATGTCATTGTGTGCTTCCTTCCCATTTTTCTCCCACATTCTTTCTGCATTTTGCTTTTATTTCCATGTACATTACATGATATCCAAGTTACGGGTTTCTTTCATCACTTTATTTTCCACAACTTTTCAACATTTCTCCCGCTTTGGAAATGTTACAGAATGTCAAATGAAAATGAAAAATATGTGTGTTTAAAACAGCCTTTAAACTTCAAACTTGTTTGTAATATCTTATAGTGATAGAAAAGGTTAAAGAAAGAGAGTAGAATTTATAAAAGTTAATATTTTACCACAAGTTTTATATTTCAATGAAAATGCCCAAAATTTGAAAAAGCCCACCATTTCATTTAAGGTTTTGATCTCTAAAACCACAGATTTCCACTGAAAAAAAAAAATCTGAAGAGAAGCATTGAACTTGCTCTAAACCCAGTGATGTTTACTGCTGAGGGGATGGAAATTAAATGCAGTCATGTTTACTGAGGCGCTGACTGCAAGGGGGCAAGGTCATAATTTACACGTAATTACTGGTTTGCACTATCGTTTAACCACTACTGAGATAAATATGTTTTTCTTCCTTCCCTCTTCCTGTGCAAAAGTAGTGTTCAGTACACTTCTCATGCATTAGCTGTTCGTGTGCAAATCACTGTTTTCTGTGGTTTGTGATTCAATAGTAAACATTGCTGTCAAAAGCAAGGTCTGCATCTAGAGATAGCTCTGTATTTTTTGATAAAATTCTCCGTTAGTAAGAATGTACCATCAGCACGTAATTATAGACATACTTATTTGACAAACAAACATGGAAATATGACTGACTACTGTAAACCAGGAATATTTTAAATATGGGGTGTGTCTGCCTTTGTATAGTACATACAGTCACACCAGACTCCTTTGTACCACTCACACAAAAATTATCCGGCCAAGTATTCTGGGTGAGCCTATAAATAATTCTTGTTTCCCAAGGCTGAGAAATAGATGCTTCCTGGATAACCTCTGAAGAGTTCAAGTCAAGATTTTTGAACCCAGTCAAGGCTCTTGCTTGCTTTGTTAGTGCCCGCTTTGAAAATGCCGGGCAGCCAGAAAGAGCTGAGCATCCCCACTCTGGGAATCAGTCCTTGGCCGAGGGAAAAGTCAGGTGCCGAAAATAGAAGGACCCAAACTCACTAATCAGGCTAAAAATTTGTCCTCTGCATCAAAGCTATTTTAAAAACAGCAAGATTTTGTATTCTCAGCATTTCATAGGGGCATACCAAACACTCCAGCTAGAATAATTCTATGCGTATTGGTATCAGGTTTGGGTGTGGCCAGGAGTGAGTTATTGCTGGCCATCTATCCAGCCACAGCGCTTCCTGGCATGGTCATAACTCACGTTAAGCATGCTGGTCTGTTCACCCGTATTTCAGTGTATGGCCCATAGTGCCACAACTAGTTTGAAAAATACTGACAAAATGTTGACTGCCTGGTTGATATCTTCAGGTTTTGTTCCAAGCTCTTGCTTTGAAGGAAAGTGTAAGTTTTGAAATGAGCATGGGTGACTGGGACTGTACCTGCTTCTCCTCAGCAGTCTATCTGGTGGTCCAGAGGTTGCACCTAAAGCCTGAGCTTCACACTCAAAGCCACCTACACCTCTAAATTCATGGGGAAGGTAGTTTTCTTGGGCTACCCAGTCCTCCTGACTCAACAGGCAACAATATAATCACTCCTCCAACTTTAATTTATAGAGAATAAAATATAGAGACAGGGTTAGTCCCAAGCCGGGATGAAATAAATTTGCAGTTACTCTGCAAGACAGAACACTATTCTCTGCCCAGCTCTGAGAGGCTGATTGTGGGTGAGCTGGTGCAGCCCTCCCCATTCTCCTCTGGCTGCTAGTGCCAAGGGCAGAGTACTGTGGGGCTTATTCACATACGCGCCCTGGAGCATCTCCCTGCACGCAGGCTGGTGAGATAGGAGGATGGGTGGTTATTCAAATATGTTCAGGCAGTCCCTCCTGTCTTCTGGGAGAAGAACTGTGCCAGAACCTGCACGGTCTGACAATCACCTCTGTGCCGTGCACAAACAAGGTCCCTGTGGTTGTAAATCAGGTACGAGCTGGGCAGTGTGCAGATGCAGATAGCTAATTGGTCAGCTGCACACATCAAAAAATAACTCCTAAACCCTTGATGCTGGAAAGGCATAAGGAAAGGCTTGTGCAACCTTAATTCAGCCCTCTTCTAATCTTCAATTACAAAATCGCATACTGTATTTTCCATGGGACCCTGCCTCATTCAGTTCACAGAGTAGACGGTTCTCACTTAATGAGCAGCTATTCAATATTTTATTTTCTTCTCACTTAGTGTGTTGCCCTAGGCATGATTTACTACATGTAATTCAAACCTAGCTGTGCAGCCAAAATTATTAATTTCAGCACAGCTTTTTTCCTCTGGTACTCATCCTCACAGCACTCCTGAGTGGTACACAAACAGTAAATATTGTATTTTCATAATACCACCGTGAGGCTGTTTTTACAATACCCCAGTGTGATTAAATGGGGAGGAGAGGCGGAATTATCCTATGTATTTCACAGGTGTGTAGAAGAGGCAGAGAGAGACATTAAAGTCCAAAGAACCAAAACTTTGGGGCACTCCCTCAACAATTTGAGTCCCCAGTTTTGAAACTTCTTCATATAATGAAGAATATTCATATACTGAACATTCAGGGCAGGATTCCCATTGAGACAACCTGCATCTGTCAGTGCTCAGTGATAGAGAAGACCTTCTAAGCTGTGGACTAGTCTCCTCCTATCACAGGCAGCTTTTTAATAATCTTATCAAATCAGACTGAATAGGAATTGGGTTTCCTGAGTTCCTATTAAAAAGCTGAGAACTCACACCTCTGATAGTACAAACCATTTTCTAATTTTCAGCCTAAATTTATTCATTGCCAGATTACACTCATTTGTTCCTATGCCAACATTGTCCTTCACCTTAAATAGTTCCTCTTCCTCTCCAGCATTTGCCTCTGCTGATAAATTTAGAGCAAGCAATCACATTTTTTTTCCCTCTCGGCATTTGTCTTGAGGAGCTAAATGAGCTACACTCCCTAAGCTGTCTCTCTTAAATTAAGCTGCCAGTTCCCCTGCTCATCTGAGGAACTGCTTTCCATACCTGCTGCAGCTTGTGCTTATCTGCTCTGCGCACGGCTGATTGGGCTTGTACGCAGTGCCAGGCCAGCCTGCGCTCACTCACAGGCTCGAGCGGCAAAATGGTAACTGGTGGTAACTAGAGGAGTGACAAACGCTTTTCCATCTGACCTGGAAACGGTGTGTCTTAGAATCAGCCTAGGATTTCCAACAGCTACTACAGTCTACCAGCACATCCCAGTTTTGCTCCTTTTTTAGTTTCGAGCAGACATTCTCAGCGTCAGTTTAAAAAAGTGCATGCATTTTCTACCACTGTATTTCAACTTGCTCATGGCCTCCCAGGCCTCTGGGTGGATCATCACTGCATACCTCTGTTGCAGTATCTCAGCCCCGATCTGTGGTGGTGATGCTGCCTACACCACGTCACTGGCTGACTTCATTGACATGCTAGTGAATGTATATATGTATACATATATGTAAATAAATGTAGCTTTTTGAACACGTCTGCTCCTGAGATCGATTTTAAAGAACCTACCAGAAAAAAAATCAGAGCAACTGTTAGGAAAGCACACGGGTCACATATGAAAGCTCAGAATATTAGACACCCTGATCTGATACCTTTTGAAAAATTCCTGTACTCAGTGGCTGTCAAATTTTATTCACCTATTTGACATGAAATAAATTGTATTTTGGTTTCTGAGATTACACTCATCATTAAAAGTAAGACTGCTTCAGTTATGACCTATATATGCACCTTTTGGGGATTCATGTGTTTTCCTTTGAAGTGTGATTTGATGTATGCAAGGCTATGTGTACTAACCTTTTTTTCAGTAAAACATCTATCTTGCATTCACATGCTAAAATACCTGGTAAATAATGACCAGACAAATTGAACGCAACTGAAGAAACATAATACAAATTTGACAGCAAAAGAGAAAGCCTAGGCAAGAAATCCAAGGAAGGAGAATAAAAGCAAGGTAGTGAGTGTGTGACACCGTCACTTAGTTCAAATAAATCATCCCCTTGTTGCACAGACTGCTTGCTTTTCTGGGTGAAAATTCTGCATATTTCAGACAGAATATGGTGAGGAGGTCGATGCTCCCTACCCAGGAGCTGGTGGTAGAAGCATGCAGGGAGGAGCACAGTTTCAGGCCCTCGCCAACAACCACCACTACCACCAGACCACAACTTAAGCCTGATGGGGTGGTCCTAGCAGGTGGTGGTGGTCCTCACTGCATAGCTGACGACACAAGAGCAAGAACCTTGTGAGCATTGTCACCGCCTCTCAGCTGATAGCCCCAGACACGCTCAGGAGTGAGCAAGGGCAGCACGGTAGCTTCTTACCCTTACTGTCTCGCCGACATGTCATGCCGGGCAGTTTTCCTTGGTTTGAGCTTCCTTCAGTCTATTAACTTTAAAACAGCACTGATCGACAATTCCATGAAACTTAACTGGCAATAAACCCATTCAGGGATCCAGGGTAGAAGACCTTGGCAACATTGTGGTGCCATCTGTAGTCCTCCACACGAACAGGAGGATGAAGGTCTCCTCCCAGGAGGACCAAGTGGCATGCCAGCTCCTCAGGTGACATCTGAGGCTTTCTAAAACAGTCAATGGGAGCTGTATATCCAAGTTTATGTCCTGGAGGCTTTGAAAAAAATCCATACATAGTGCAGCAAGCGGGGAGTGGAGTGACTAAGTGTACAAAGTCATGCCTAGGGACCCAGGGATATATACTGCCAGAGTCAGACCACTCTATGGATGCTCTTGGGTGTATATGTCTACAAAATGACCGAGATTGTTGTACGCAATAGGAACTTTGCAAGTCAACAAATTACGATGATTTCAGAACAAGTTAGATAACTTGGATTAAGGTGTAGAATGGATCAGATCTGAGCTGGGACAATCCAACAAGACAGTGAATAACTGATATGTCTCTCTGACTTTAGTAGAGTTCAACACAGATACAGAGAAAAAGTTACATAGAAAAAGTCTCCCTCTGAAGAGTCGAAATATGAATCCATGGAGACATAAAGCAAACAAGGGGAAATACATGATGTTTTCCATGACATGGCTGCACTGCCACATGTGCTTGGGAAAAGAGAGGAGGAGACTTTTGCTAGCATGGAAGGGATGAAAAGTAGCAACCACAAGAGCAGCATGGGTGGAGCAGAGGGCAGGTATAAGCATGTAGGAGTTGATGAGAGAAGAGGTGTAGGAAGGAGCGGTGTTACTGCAGGCACTGAGGGTAAGAGGAGGCATGACCTGCATTGGAGGCAGGGTACTGGAGAGGGGGGACTCTCATCTTATGGGTCTTCACTGCTACCTGCCCTGGAGGACAGGTCTGGTCCTCAGTTACCTAACTGTGTTAACTGTGGTACCTTTGCAAGTACAAACCAAACAGATCCAACCAGTTCCTTTAAAGGATACATTTCTGCCTGCACAAAGGTTTGCACCAGTTTCACTTAGATCAGCTTTTCCAAAGGTTTTAGTTAAACTGCTGCTGCTGTGCTGACAAGATCTGGGGAGGTAGGAAGGAAAATGTCTGGACTTGCGTTACTCCTGTGTGTCTGACAAGAGCATATTTGGTCCCTTTCCAGTGAATGACACCTATTTCTGTGGCAGAAGAAAACAACTGTCTGACAAAGTCACACTTCCAATGCACCTGATTCTTCCTTGGGAAGTATCTTCAGCTGTGAATACATATATATATGCTCTAACGACAGTCAGCTGTCACGTCTGTAAACATACGTTTACCTCCCATTAAGGGCTATTTGCCCCTTTTTGTGACCTTTCACCAGCTTTCCATACCCTGGCCATGTGGCACAGATGGTATAATCCTGTCAGGCTAAGGCAGGTGACAGCGCTGCTCAGTGTTTAGTAATCAGTGACTGTAATTAGCCAGACTGGACGCAGGCTCAGATAATAGGGCAGTCAACCAGCTGCCAGTCATGAGGCTTTTCCTGCAGACTGCGGGAGATGGAACGGGGACGATATAAAGAGGCCAAGCATTTTTCCAGCACACTTTATAAGGAACTGCTAATAATGATATATATGGTGTTTGCAATTAAAAGAGAGAAAAAATTCCTTTTTATGCCAGAGTGACTGATAAAGCCTGGTTTGTATCATGTGGGCAGCATACAGGAGCTTTCAGTTGGTTGTTAAATCTGATGGAAGTGTTTGGAGAGTGTTCAGCAGCACCAAAGCTTTTTTCTATTTGGAGACTACCTTGTCACGCTTTCCTTACACACATACGTTCACAAGCACAGAAACTGTGTTTGCATGAAGAACTCCATGTTCATGATCCCTAAACTAACCTGTTTAACACAGGAAAGCTGTCACCAAGCCACTAGTTGTCTGCATTCAGAGAGCAGGATTTAGGCAAACAAAATTAAACTTTGTTGTAGTGAGAGGAATGAAAAACTTAAATTAATTTCAATGAAACAGGGGGTGTTGAAGCTACTGGCATTAAGAAATTAGCAGAATAAATATTTTTACTGATCTTAGTTCTTTTTAGCAAGCTAGGTGATGGTCCTCATTTAGAAGGTATGTAAACTGCACACTCTGTATTTAAGAGAAGTGGTGGGCTGAACTGACCATATTTTCACATGAGGGATGACTCACTGTCTCCTGGATGGTAGAAAATTCTCCATGCTGAGCAGATGCTCATGCTTACAGTTTGTTCGGGTGAAAGAGGTTTTATTACCAAAGAGGCAACCAGTCATCTCTCACAGAGGAAAGGCTGGCATTCATTACCTAGAAGGACTTTTTTTCCCCCTACTTCAATATTTCTTTCCTATTTTTAAACATGTGCCTGTTATTACAAAGACACTAATAATGAAATATATTTAATTACAAAAAAAACCCCAACCAAATGCACACATCGCAATGAATCAACTTCTCCCTGTCTTTTATTACATATATTCCAATGGCTTTTCTCCCTCTTCCCCTCCAAAATTATGCTATTTATCTGTACAGAGCAGATAACTTAATCTTTTGGGGAAAAAGCAGAGAATAATTTCAATTTCCATGCATTTATGAAAAGACATTCTTAAATAGGCCAGAGAAAGAGATATTGCATCTATAAATAAATTATTCCAAGGCGGGCAGCGGGATGGGGTTACACATCGCCATTGTGTGGGGAGGCTGCGAAGCCTGACCCGGGAGTGCAGCTGTTGTCTTTGTGCTGGGCACTCTGCCTCTGCCATTGTTCCCCCGATTACAACAGGCACGTCAGGGGCGCGGGGAGGGCAGGCGGGGGTGAAAGGATGGCTGTGCATTGATAACGCCTGGCACTATCACTGAGGGCAGGGATAGGCTTCTCAGCTGCGGCGCTATCGGGGTGCGGGTCTTTTGAGTCACTCCCCTCCCCACGTCCCCTCCCTGAATCAGCAATTTCAGGAGATATGAATGCATTCACCTCCTGCTTGTGCCAGCTGGATCTTACCCAGACACACACACAGGATTGTGTCAACAGATGGTGTAAAGGGGGACAAAAAGGACAGTATTTCCAAACTGAATATGTAATATCAAACAGGTGTGGAGGTAAGAAGATGGTAAAGAATAAGGAACACCATGCTGTCGAGAAGGGCATCCACACGGCTCAGAGCAGAGCGCTGGGGAGGGAACTTATCACTCTTACCTTGCTCTACTCAACAGGAGGGGAAAATGGCCACAATCTCTCTGCCACAGCTATTGTCCCCAGTCACAGGGAGGGCACAGCTGCTGGCAGCCCAGAGTCAAGGAGCTGGCGGAGGTGTCATCCCTGCTGCCCTTTCATCAATGCATCATTGCCTGGTTTCCAGCAGCACCTCCCAAAGGCCTGCACAAAGATGCTTGGCCTCTCACCACCCTAAAAACCATGCTCGCCCCCCCCTCCTTCAGCTGGGGTGGAGCGAGGATGGGAGGAGAGGACACAAACAGTGGTGGTGTTCCCAGCTCCTGCTTCCTGCCTGCCTGGAGCAGAGGGGAGAAACATCCGCAGGACAGCAAAACTCAAATCAATTGTACTAATCTAGGATCATGCTGTCATCGCAGATGCACCAGGGACATCTGAGCTGGGGTGACTGAGCATTTGCATGAAAGGCGTTTGTGTTGCAGGAGGCGATATGGGGCCCATACCTTGCTATAGCAATGTGATTGATGCCCGTTTCCTTCTGTGGACATGCTGGCGCCTGGGATGGCTGCCACTCATGCCATGCCAACAAGCCTGGACATCTGACCTTTAGGGCTGCATAGCACACATGGCACCATGAGCCTGGTCATGGGGGAGAGATGCACCTTCCGTGTGCCTAGTGGGAGAAGCTTTCCTGGCATGCAAAACCCAACAGGAACATTCACCCACAAAGGTGGGTGACAAAAGATGGCAAAGCAGTCACGGTCTGCTCCAGCCGTGAAGTCCATCAGGGCCAAACTACCTGTCTGTTTGCACGCCAAGATGTATACCCCAGCTCACAAAACTGGCGTGGAGAAAGGCGTACTCTGCTTTTCCTGACACAACAGCTCACCACTACTTCGGAGATTTTCCCCTTCCTAAAACACGAAGGAAATCCTCCCATTTCTCAGCAGACTGCTGTCTGGTCTTTCTGAGATCTACCTCGACTGCTGAAGTGAAGTAGTCGTCTTAAACTTATTTTACCTTAATTTTCATATCTCTGGTTTCTCCATTTCCAGTTAGTGTGGGTCTCACTATCTGACAGGGATCGATCACACATCAGTCTCACTGTTAAGGCTGCTGAGCAGGAGTAAGAGATTTCTGATGCGAAAGCCACAGGCACCCTCTGCAAGCAGGGGTGGAAGCAAAGATGTCCGTTACTGTGGGACTGGCTCACTTGATGCTTCATTCATGGCTTCAGCTGCTGTTAGGCAGCGTACGGCTAATTTGTAAACTTGTTCTCACATTGCTCTGTTGTAGGTACTTAACTTGTTTATTCCTAAATTCTTTCTTTGGCTTATCCCAAAGTTACAGTGTGTTTATGGTGTACGCATTATGTGCAAATCCATCTTTACAGATATTTTACTTGAAATCTGGTATGCATTTGTGATATATAAAAGATAAGCTTCCTGCTCTCGCCACTTTCACAGTATTATCTGCAGAATTGTGCTCAACCAAAGCTGAGTTTTGCTATTTCCCATCCTCTGTGACGTCAGCTGCGTTCAACACAATTAACTCTTGTTCATCTTGCATTCTTGCCCTCGCTTACTCAGCTTGGTCATTTTCTCCTTCCTCTCCCCTAACTGCGTCAGTCAGAGGATCTTCCTGATTCCTCCTCCAGTTTTCCATGGAGTTGCCAGCAGTTCCTCACCATGGCCACGTTCTCTTTTTCTACATTCACAATACCAGCCTCCACCTATATACTAACCAGGCACCTATATTTCAATCATCTTTCTCCCAACAGACTCTTGTTTAACATCTCTGTAAATCAGTAAAAAGTAATGAAATTTAAATTACTGGAGAGCCCACCTTAATCCTTTCTTCTTCCCGTGTGGCTACAAAAAAATGTCAGAAGATACTAATATACAGAGGCCACCACCCAATATAACGATCAATTTTGTCTCAGTTTTAACCTGTATTCTCTCATACGCCTCTCTCATCTGACATGTGAAGGTCTCAGTACATCACAGCCAGGGCCTCTGTCCCCCATTGTCTTAATTATAGACTCAATGTTCTGCAGCTATATAAATCATGGAAATTTAATCAGGCTTATTGCATCCCTCATCTGCCAGCACAGACTGAAATGAAAGCTGCAGTGAAATAAAAGGCTATTCCAAATGAGAGGGACCAGCAATGCTACATTATGCTCTTGAGCATTTATTTTCTCAAGATAAAGCATCTCTGGGGGACCTCTTCCCTCACACACACCCAGGTGCAATCCCCAATTTAGGCTGTCATTTATTTCAAAGTTATATTCAACATAAGACAGAAGAGCCAGGCTGACAAGCTGCAGGTGGCTTGTTTGCACGGAAGATGGGAAGGGAGAAAAGTCCCTTCCTTTCCACAGTGCTGTGATCCCTGGTTCCTTACCAGTCCCACCATGGTACTCCCCTTCACATTCTTTGCTCATCTGCTTCTTGCTGGTGGCACAAAGAGGGGAGGAGTAAGCCTCTCTACGTTTAAACCAACCTCAATAAAAGCCCAGCCATGAAACACCAAGTTGCCATCTCCCTAGCCAGCTCTACCAGTTAGGGCACAGTAAACACTACCACTGGAGTAAGCATTTAAACAGACATGTGGGGCAAATTGTCAGGTAATTTCCATTTGCTTAATCAGATCCTGCAGTAGGCGTTAAATAGTAACATCTCCTTACAGTGCTGAAAACCTGACATCCACAGGCTATTTCCTAGCAGGAAATTGAGGTTGATAAAGTGAATCTGCTTAGTGTAGGGTACAGCTTTAGAAAAGCCAAACACATACCCAAAATGGAATGGAAAAAACCTCATCTTGATATGAGAATTTGGGTGAAGTGCAGTAAGCAATTGTTGTCTAAAGGGCACAGCACACTGAAGTTTTTCATCACTGTGCAATGCCAGAGCCTGCATGATTAGCACCTATTGAAATCAATTAGTTTAATCACAGTAATATCCTCCAAGTCCGGATGGGTTTGTAAGACGAGCCCCAAAACCTTGCCTCTACTGGGAAAATTACCCGCTACTGACATTGGCTACACCCTAACAGATGCAGATGAATAAGTAAACACATTAAGCTGCTGAGGTAGACTAGGACAAACAGCACTCGGCACTGCTTAGTAACCACTTTGTGTTACTCATCTGCCAATGTGTTGGCTGCTATTTAACTTGTTATGTCCTGATTGACACTTGGAGCTAAACAGCGTTCAGCCTTTGTTCCTTTTGCGAGCAAGGTATGAAGTCTGAGTATCTGTGGTTTTCAAACTAGCATTTAAAAACAAAGATGAAAGAGTTATTATATTACAGCAGAGTATAAAATCAATGCTGGAAAATTATTTTAACTTCAAAACGCTCCTGTGAGCATTGCTGTACAGGGTGGGATGTAACACAGATTATAGCCAGTATTAATAAGTAAAGATGAAAGCAGATATTGTACAAAAATTTGGGGTTGGGGTGGGTGGAGAGCAGAATTAAGTACTAAGACCAGCAGAACTGTCAAATGTGTTAGACTACGTTCACAAGAACTCATGTGTGACATGCAGGCACAAAACATAAACATTTGTTCCATTTGTGTAATTTTGCTTTTTAGACTAAAAGGGGTTTTTTTAGGAGGCAGGCTTTTATCTACATGCTGGAATTTTAAATGTCTTATATCCTGCAAGGACTGTTTGAAGCACTTCCAGAAGAACCGCTTTGCATTAGCAAGTGCTGACTCAACAATCTGTAGAAACGTATTGAGTTCATTAAAAAATTTTAAGAAAATTATTTATTTCTAAAAGGTTAAATAATTTCATTTGGACTATGTACTATAAAAGTTAATGGTTCAATATGTTATCACTTGAAAATCAGAACAACACAGCCAAAACTAACTGGTTTGATTTCAGTGAAGTCATTTGATAACAATTCTTTTGTTGACTTCAAATAAAGCAATTCCCAAATGTCATTTTTCAGCAAATTTTGAAATTTCAGGTTTTTGTTTAAATCTGAGGAAAAAAAAATTAGGTATTGGCATTTCTTAAGAAACATAAAAGTTGAACTTAGGCAAATGCTGATATAAGTGTGCACAGCAGCCCAAGGGTTTAGTTGAAGTGAACAACTATCTGTGTAGTTATATGTGATACAAGTTTGGACATATGTGATATAAGATTGGACTTGAAGTCTATAGGGCTGCCAGAGCAGGGCATGGGAAGCTTTTTGGGCTGCTCTAATATCAGCCAATTTTGCTTTTCTGCAAAACAAGCGAGTCTACACTTGCACTTTTCCCCATTCAGGTCAGCTGTGTAAAAGGAGTTAAAAAGACTCTGAACAGACACTCTGGTTACACCTACACTGACAAGTAGCAGGCTTGGGCACATTCACTGGCCTCAAGGCTCTGCAGTATGGCTACGTCCCTGCTCTTAGCCTTTCTCAGCCATCAAGAGAAGGGTGTCAAAAACAACCATCTATCTATATCAACTGGCCAGTGAAAGGTTCGTTCACATTTTTGTTTACATTTTTTTTGTTTACATTGTTTATGATGTTTACATTTCATATCAAAGCATGGTGGTGTAGACATTACTCTTTACGCCCTTTTTCAAATCCCCTGATTATCAAGTTAAGAGCAGAGAGCTAAAACCTTGTCCATTCACCACAGGCTACAAGAGTTTGAATCCAGCAGTTACCAATCTCAGAGAGGTTTACTCGCACCATTTCCTTGCCCATGCCCCCAGTTCGTTTTCTGTTCAGCCAGCCTGCAGCAATAGCCCTGAGAAGCACAGATTCTTCCTTTCATCCCTTGTTCATCCTCAGTTCTTTAGATTTAGTTTATATCAAGCATCAACATCTGAACAGCTAATCTCATCCTACAGTCACAAACTCTTCAATCTCAAGAAGCATCACCTGCTCTCAGTAAAACCATCGAAACAGCCCAGCTCCCTCACTGAGAAATTCTTCCGGTGCTGCTATATATCGTAGGAACAGTCACACTCAGACCAAAGATCTACCTGGCTCAGGAGCCTGTCTCCAATAGTAACCAAAAGTAATGCCTAGGAAAGAGCATGGCAACACATAGTGATGGTTTTCCCAGAAGATATGTCTGGAATCTCCCATGCCAGCAATAACAACCTTGTATTTAGTTTTCAGCAGCGAGATCTTCTTCCATGGATTTTTTTGTGGTTTTTTTTAGCCTGTGCTAACTCTCAGCATTCAAAACACACACCAACAATTTCCACACCTAAATACACACCACATCAGTTAAAACATAAGGTAGTTTTGAACTGTTCATGTGCTGGACTCATAGACACCTAGATCTTGTTAGAAAGAAGTAAGGAACAGTCTCTCGTTCTTTTTCACCAAAACTGAAGAGCCTTAACAGACACTCTTTGTGCGAAGGCATTTCCATACTTTTCTTATTTCCTTTCTTTGAACTTTCTCCAGTTCTCCACTATCCTTTTTAAGACAAGGGGACACGAACTCTGTAGGGATGTACGCAGTCTCTTTTGTTCTCTATTTCTTTTTTAATAATTCCTAACATTCAATTTACATTTTTATTGCTACTGAGCATTAAACTGATGCTTTCATAAGAGCTAGTCATTATAATTCCAGGATCTCGTTCCTAAGTGGTAATGTCCAATTTAGAGCCCATCACTCCATACGGAGATTTAAGATTGCTTTTTTCCAGAGTATCACTTACATTTATCTACATTGAACTGGTGCTATCAAAACTCTCCACACAGTTGAAACTTCAAGTTCAGCAACAAAATAATTTTTTAAAAATGTCAAAATTGTGTTTTATTAGGAAATGATAATTTGAATCTATTTCACTGAAAAATTTAACACCTATGACACCATGACAGTGTTGCACCAAAAGACCTCTAAGCATCATTTGGTACCAATTTCTTTTGAGAAATATCACTCTCTCTCAATATTCTAATGAGCCATCATGCTATCTTAGAGTCAAAATGCCTAGAGACGAGAGTATATTTCAAGCTATCATCACAGGTGTAAAAGTAAAAGCTTAAAAAAATATGATACAATTGCACTATCAAGAATGGTAAACAGATGTAAAGGACTTAATTTTTTTTTTTAATTCTACATCCATTTTAAGTCTATTTCTAGCTTTTTGAAGTGTAGTTATTAACTGGACAGCAAATTATGATGGTGAACACATATGTACTTACAGTCTACCGAATTTATTTAGAATGGCAATACGCGATATATTACTGAAATACCCTAGGGTTAATTGAGTTTTTCTTTAAAGAAATCTGGAAATGCTGTCAAATGAATTGTATCATCAAGACCATACTAGTTCTTGAGAACATCTGAGTGAGAAAAGATTCAATATGTTCAGGAAAACACCGAACAGACCACAGAGATTTAATAGCAAGTAGTGTGGTGGTGAAGACTCTGATGTTGGACACTCCTGTTTAAGACCTGATGGTGATATTACCTCATTACCCAAATGAGTGTTCTGCCCCACAGGCTCTCGACTAGTCTAGGAAGGATTGCTTACAATCTCTTTTCATGGAGCTGTTCCACTATCAGATACTGGGATCCTGATTTGAAGCACTCTGAGTCAGAAAAACAAAGCGTGAAAAATACAAGCTTCATGGGTTAAAAAGAAAAACAAAACCTGAATTTCATATTAAAAGTTTATGGTATATATCTACTTTGCCTCTGTGGTTTCTTTGCTTTCTTCTGTGTTTTTTTTTTTAATATAGTCAGATGTGTGAGCCAATCATATTTGGACTGGGAATGTCAATAATATTGTTTATAGATGCTGTTAGAAATTATTTACCCTCCAAAACTTACACAGTATTAAGAATTTTGAGGACAAGTCCTACTCTCATCTAAGTATGCATAACTAGCTTAAAAAGAAGCCCAAAAAGAATTGGTGGTTGTTTTAGAAAACTCTAAATTTTCAAAGTTAAATTGTTTGGAAGTACAGATTTTATTAAAAAGCATTAAAAAGAAAAAATGCTTTGAAGTCATCTTCAGAATAAATAGTTCCTCTTCTACATCCTCATAAGCTGTAATTGTTATAATATATATGCACACACCCAGTGTTCACAGAATCTGCTATTTCTATATTTTCCCTGGCATGGTATGATCTACTATTAAATCATGACAAAGGAAATTATGATCATGGCATACAATAAATGTAAATCATCTTATTTCCATCCAACATTCACCGATGACATTGTAGGTATTGGATAGGATCTTATTCGGTACAAACACAAGAATTCATGTTTCAGATCTTTTATTTCTAGTAAAAGGCAGATTACCTCTTACCATATTGTACTCCTCATTTTCATTTTATAAAAGCAAGCCTTCTTTAATCTCTCTGTCAATTTAATTATGAAGTGTGAATTTTCACTATTCTAGTACATGTTATAGTCCCAGCTCTGATCGCTTTATGAATTGTACTTTTAATAGTGCATCGCTGGAGACTGGTTGGCATGAAGACCAGTAAACTTCAGCAAAGCATTCGCTCCTTGCTGTGGGACCCAGTGGTGGGTAATAATTGAGCTTGATAACCAGACAAATTAGGGAAGGAAAACACCTCCCAACTTTTTCACACAGTGGGATCTGCCTGCTAGACACCTGTCTGTCACCTGAAAATGAAGACACATGGCTTGCTGCATTGGGGTAAAGAGTAAGGACAACACTCTTGTTCATATTGTCAGGCTAAAATCTTGCTTTGGTGAGACTCTTTGCAGGGGAACCATCTATCACAACTGCCCCACCCGAAGAGTTCTGTCCTCTTTATTCAAACACCAATGCGTAGAGTTATGTTAAATGGTTTCTGCAACTACCTTGTTTGTCAGAAATGTCTTTAGCAAGTCAACCTGAAACTCACTGTCATAATATTTTCATTAATGGGAGTTTATTTAGATTGGTTTAGTGGGTAAACGTGAGAAACTTCTTGACTAGTTTGCCCCAGCTACCTTGTTTGTTCTTAGGTGGCTCCTGGTCCACCCAGCTAATCACTCCTCCTGTGGTGGGCTCATAAAGCACTATTACCACTCAAGCGCATATAATATTATTTATACAACTCTTCTCTGATCAGTTGGTGCCTCCCATTCTCCTGTATTGCTTCGCCCATCCTGCAAATTACAAAACCATCTAGAGTATATTTAAACTCATACAGTTCTCAGCCATTTCCTCTCACATTGAGAGGTTGTTTTGAGTTCAGCTGAGGTGGTTTTGAGATTTCCATTGCTGGGCAGATGATTAATGAAAGTGAAATGGCCCCATGGATTTCAGGTTTTGCAATTCCTGATCCTATCAAAAGATACCAAGTACACTAAGTACCAAAACCTGAGCCCCACATCCAAGGATGCTTGGATCAGTAAAACCTCAAATACTTATTTCCACTTTGGATTTTGACAGAAGCTTCAGTCATTTTATATTCTGCCTGAATCACTTCAGTATGTATACATCACAGATGGTCCACAGGTAAAATAAAGCTCTAATTTTATTTGTATTTCCCAGCCTTGTACTGAAGGTGCAAAAGCATCACCAGCAAGAAATCTGGGATGATAACACCTCAGATAGATAGGAATACAACATGCTATGGCTCTGTAGATGTAAAAAGGATTCTGGCTATAACATTATCAATATGTGGCAGTAAATATGAACAGCACTGCTAGCTGGTGAGATGGGTGGGAAGGGTCGCCAAGATACTACCGTTGCCTCTTCCTGCATTTCAAGAATCCTAAAGACTGTCACAGTAGCTCATGCTGAGGGGCAGAAAGAAAAGGTTCTGCTGAAAATGTTTATGTAGCTCCTACAAAATAAAAGTACATGCATCTTTGGATTTTAAAGAGAGTCTTCAAAGAGCCATGTAGCTCCGGGACCTAAGTGATACTGGTGCTAGTCTGTTCAAAAACCAAGCTAGAACTCTCTTCCCTGCCTTCAGAAGACACTGAGCTTGTTTATGGAGGTAAACTTTGTGTTTCTGTGAAGTGAAAGTTTACTGGATTATGTGTTAGCTTGGAGTTATCTGTCATATGGCTGTTGTGGAGTTGTTCACAAGTGAATTCCTCATGTGGCTGTGGGAAGGTTTTACGCAAGATACTTGTAAACTTTTTGATCGAGATTCCAGATTTGTGAATGTGTCTTATGTTCTGAATAACACTACATAGAATATGCAGAAAAGTACAGTACTTTTGTTCTATTATATATGCAAGTGGAATGACAAAAGCTACCTTTGCCTTTTGGGATGATGTAAGAGAATTAATCATTTACTTCCCATGAGAGAGTTGAAGGGCACAGAAGTATTAAATGTGTTAGGCAATAATGATAAACTAAAAATGATGTTGTAGAATATACACCCAGACATGACTTTGTTATAAAACGTACCTTGGCGCAAGTTACAGCTAACTAATATCAACACATAAGATCTTTGCAGAATCACAGAATGGTGAGGGTGTTTCCTTCCCTGATTTTGATCCCATTTGCACTTGGATAAGAGGGCAACCTAGCTGCAATCTCTATGTATCTCTCAAAGGAAAAAAAATTCTCCAAGAGTAATTCTGAAAATAGGTCAGCAAGAAAACAAAGGCCATGTAGAAGCAGCTTAATGGCACAAGTCTCTGTTTTTAAAGCCTTCATTTAGTTTATGATTTGGCTCCTATTAAACAGAATGCACTCTTACTTTTTTCCCATCAATGCAATTTTTACATGAGATGAAGACTAAGCAGACAAGAAGTCTATGGTGGAGTGATTTGCCAGCTCAGTCCATGCTCCAGGAGCACTCCTGCATTCCTTAGAGCTAGGAGGCTCTCATACTGCAACATCTATGGGCAAAGCTCTCTCCCAATTCCTGTAGTGCCCAAGGCTCCCTGCCAGGCCAACAGATGATGACCAAGCACGGCTACTGAAGTCAGTGTTCATCTTGACCCCAGCTACTGGACGTACCCTGAGCAAGAGACCTTGCAGCCTGTCAGTGAGTCCAGTGAGCCGGAAGCACGGCAGATCGCTTCTTCCAAAAGAAAAGCTATCATCGCAAGCACAACCCACTGGTTTTCAGATTTCTACCCCAGCTCCCCACAGCATGATGCATGCACTGTCTCACTCTGAAAGGCAGTTCATGGCCTGGGACCAAGATCAATAAATTTGTGGACCATGGTCAACAGTCACACAATGAAGGCTACACAGTAAATTTAAAACTCAGCATGGGGAGAAGAGCTTTCCTGAGGACCAGTCCTGAAGATCTAATAAAAATTAGAAAAGTGCTTGACCCTCTTTTATCCCAAATGCAAAGCATGTTTCTTCATTTACACATACATTTGCATATCACAATATAGGTTATCGGGAAATACTTACCAAAAGAAACCCATGTTATTCTAAAATGCACATTTCTTCCTCTGTTGAGTGGATGGAAAGAAAGACAGACAGATGGTGTCTGATGACAGTGGTCATCCTTTGCTTATTACCCTCACATAAAGGTTTTCAGATACTGTGGTGGCAAACCTATTTTGAATAGCAAGCATTTGCTTGATTCTATTATTCTACAATTTCTGCGGGAGATTTCTTGTCACCTTGAAAATTATACACTTGGCTTTAGAAAGAAAAATTACCTTTACTCTGAGGTCTAAGTAATTTGGATATATGGAATGCAGCATCTAAACCAAAAGTCTAATATCAACAAACTCAGAAGTAGATTTTATGACTGTTAAATATAAATGTTGCAAAAGATTAGATTTACTCTTTTGCTCATATTGTGTTAGTCATTTATAACATTTAGGCACTGAGCAACATAAATTTATTTTATGGTTCTTTCATTCCTTCTCAGAAGGATTCTAGACTCCTAGATGGACAAATTCAACACAAGGTTTTCTGGCATATAGGCACTACACATACAAAGGTATTATTTCTGATGGATAACACTCTTCTAAGGTCTTTTCATGACCCATTAATTTATGAATTACGTGGCAGAGTAGGGACTGTGAAGGGCTTAATTTCAGTTATACGTTGATCTTTTTCCCTTGAAGCACCTTTTATCCAAAAAGTAAGTAGGACTAAAAATAACATGTTCTCTAAGATTGACTCTGACAGTTCTGATAAAATTTAATTGTTTTATTCTTTCCTTATCAAAAGGTGGACAATTGCACCCATGCCTTACAGATAAAGAGGAATATGCACAGAAAAAAAGCAAAGTAGCGAAGATTAATTCTTAGGCTTGCTTCATTCACAGCACAGTTACAAAAAGCAATGCAGTTGCTGTGGAATAAAATTTACAGTAAGGAATGAATTATGCAAATATCTGCCGCATAAAGATTAAGATAAAAACCCCTCTTTGTAAAACCTTGCAAGAGGGTGCTGGTAAACTGACTTCATGGAAGCCAGATTTCCAGCAAAGCATCCTACCTCCACCCTGTTAGTCCTAATCCAATTCAGGTAAACCAGAAGTCTGTCACTACCGACAGGTTATTTAGAGGTCAATGAGAAATTAGTCTCAAAGTCTCCCTTATTTGAACAGAGTATTTGTGCTTTTGCTCATGGCTTAGAGAAGAGACTAAATGAGATGAGCATAATTATGGAAGTATTCTTACCCCCTAAATGCTGCTTCCCCCAAGGACCGAAGTACAGGGAAATTTCCACTGCCACCATAAGTCAACTTTATAGCTAATACCTCAACATTTAGAGCTGTTATTTATTTATCTTCTCTCCTCTCTCCTTTTCTTACAGCAAAGCAAAGCAAAACAAAACAAAAACCAGCCCTCAAAACTGAGAGGGAGAATCTACTAGTAAGTTAAAGAAGCAGCAATAAAGTTCTGACCTAGGGATTTTTTGGATCCAAGCAGCAACAGTGAATGTTTTTCAGAATTTGGCCAGGTGCTTGCAGTACAGATTTCAAGAAACCCAGACTAGCTGGATTTCTGTTAAGAGATCTGTTTATTGCTGACAGGGTGTGGTAATATGTAAGAAACTCACGGTATCCTGAGAGGGAGTTTCTTAACTTCCTTCTCATTACATTCAGTGGTTTCTGTTTCACAATGAAAAGGTATGAAACCATGCTGACAATATTTATATTCAAATTCATCGTGCAAAGTATACTGGTCTTCAGCATCAGCTAAGACAAAGCTAACACAAACTTTAATACGACCACCACCTTTCTAATTCTGAAAGAGCAGAACCCTCTTTTTCTTCCACATGCTACCCCAGAGGCATTATCTGACAATATATAGTCAGATCTTGGTTTCTTGAAGTTCCCACAACATTTTCAGGCACTACATATTGATAGTAATATTCTTGCCATAAGCATAATTATCAGCAAGAGATGAGATGTCTTTAACATTTGTATAATTCTTTTATCTCTTTTAATAAAAGTTATGAAACAGAAAGTGAGGCTTCCTTCAGAATAAAACCCAAACATAGCTGTCTGTTCCATAGTGATGTGGTTTGGCTCTCCAAAGGGGCTTCTTTACACATCAGTAAACCTGTGATTGTTTGAGAAAAATAAAAAAGAAGATTCATTATGAAGGTAAAATTGTCTGAAGTCCAAAAAAATTATGTAATTTTCTTGAAACAAGCACACACATGAAATTCTAGGGATAAATGGGGAAAAGCTGCCAAAGCGCACGTGAAAACTTTTCAAAGGAAAATTGTGGATTCTAAGCTACCTCTGAAAATATTCAGCGAGCCAAATGCAGTTACTAGAGCTCTTATTTTATTGGCATATAGGACAAACTCATTTTTTATACACATTTTCAGTCACCAATCCCCTATTTAAAACTGATCTCGTTAAATTATTTCAAAATTCTAATTTGGAGATCTGTCACAAGATCAACTTACTATTACTTAGTAACTTCTTAGTCTTCAAATGAGCATAGTAACAGACAGTGTACACGTTCTTAGACTACAAGCAAACATGAGGAAAAAAAATATCTTTTAAACCTCTCTGAAATTGGCTGAATGGTCACACTTGAAGAGTTGTGATCAACAGCTCAATGTACAAGTGGAGTCCAGTGATGAGTAGCGTTCCTCAGGGGTCAGTATTGAGACCAGTGCTGTTTAACATCTTTGTCAGCAACATGGACAGCACGTTTGCTGATCACACCAAGCTGTGTCATGCGGTTGACACACAGGAGGAATGGGATGCCATCCAGAAGGACCTTAACAGGCTTGAGAGGTAGGTCCATGTGAACCTCATGAAGTTCAACAAGTCTGAGTGCAAGGTCCTGCACCTGGGTTGGGGCAATTCCAAGCACAAATAGAAGAGCAGTCCTGAGGAGAAGGACTTGGAGGTGTTGGTTGGTGAGAGTCTCTACATGACCTGGTGATGTGCATCTCCAACCCAGAAAGCAAACCCTATGCCAGGCTGTATCAAAAGAAGTGTGCCCAGCCAGTCAAGGGAGGTTCTCCTCCACCTCTTGAGTCCAGAGGAGGGCTACAAAGATGATCAGAGGGATGGAACAACTATTCTATGAGGACAGCCTGGGGGAGTTAGAGTTGTTCAGCCTGGAGAAGAGAAGGCTCTGGGGAGATGTTATAGCAGCCTTCCAGTACCTAAAGGGGGGCTACAAGAAAGCTGGAGAGGAACATTTTACAAGGGTGTGTAGTGATAGGACAAGGGGCAATGGCTTTAAACTGAAAGAGGGTTTAGAATGGATGTAAGGAAGAAGTTCTTCAGTATGAGGGTGGTGAGGCACTGGAACAGGTTGCTCGGAAAGTTGTGAATGCCCTATTCCTGGAAGTGTTAAAGGCCAGGCTGATGGGGCTCTGAGCAACCTGATCTAGTGGAAGGGGTCCCTGCCCATGGCACATGAGGGGGGGTGGGTGTTGGAACTAGGTGATCTTTAGGGTGCCTTCCGACCCAAACCATTCTAGGATTCTGTGAAATAGAGTAGTTTGATCTAATGATTTCCGCTTGTGTTGGTGATGGGTTACTGGATTGCACACAGATTGGTTTCCACTGACATGTGGTAACCCATTAAGCCACAGTAACTCAACTATTTCATGTCTGACTACACAGACAGAATTAAACTGATAGAGTTTGAGCAAAGTTTCACATTGTCAAGACTACAGTCTTCCTAAATTAAGACACTTTTCCAAAAGGGGGACTGTACTGAGCATTACTCTGCTCTAAGGCTTTACATACACATAAGTGTTACAATTGCCCATTTTAACAATACCGAGATGGTTGAAATGGTACCTCTGTTTTTGTGTATTTCAGTCATGCTGATATTAGCATAGATACTTCTATACAGAAAGAAAACTTCATTATTAGGGATCTTCAGCCCTATGTAATTATACCCACATTTACGAGCTGTAGCAGCTGTCAAATAGTTTGACCAGCACAAAAAAGTCCACTCCTGTTTGTTCGTTAAGCAAGGTCATTTTGGAACAACCAGTGGTAGTTTTCAGGTAGCACGTAATCTAGCTTTCTCGGCCACAGCCTGATACACTTACAAGCCTCTTCGAGTGTAAGGAAGGTGTAGATGAGAAGCTGTTTCATTTGCAGACAGCAGGCAGAATCATGCTGTTATGAATGCAGGAAAAACATGTGGAAGACAACAGAGAAAAGACAGTTAACAGACTTTGTCTGAACTTCCAAACTGCACAAATGAGTCACCTCCACAGAGCACATCATGATGATATGAACTATCTCTACAAGAAAAGTGCTGAGCTAGAGTGGGAAACAAGAAATATCTCGTACTTGATTGCTGAAATTCTAGTTATTGAATGAATCACATATTGGCAGCTTAAGTTTTTGTTTGCATTGAAGAGCTGGCAGATTTTTGCTGTTTGAAAACAAAGTCCAAATTGTTATTTTGATTAAAGTCCTAAAATAGTCAATAGTTTGAAAATACAGGAAAAGCAGATTCATGCTGCTTCTCTTTACTTCCAGAGTAATATCTAGTGTTTGCGTTGTTTGAAGGTGCGTGTCTCTGTTTGAAATCTGAAGATTTGCATGCTGCTGGCATAACATGTAGGATTTTTAAAGCGCTGTAGTAGTCCATCTCACATCATTGGCTCTAGTGCCAACAGTAATCACTTTTGAAATAACCAAATGCAACAGACATCGAGGCCATCAATGTTTTTCCCATTACCACAGTGTAGAAGCCCTTTGGATAATGAACACCACCCCAGAAGAGCAATGACAGATTCCTGTGCCATTACACTTTGACCAGAACCCTTGCGTGCACTGTACATTGTTTCGTGCTCTGAACTGTAGCAGGATCACGCTTACTAGCCCACTGCAGTCTCTGCTGACCTGGCAACCACTTGCAAACAGTGTGGTTTAAGAACTTGCCCTTTTCCAGTTGCTAAGACCTCCTCTTCTCTACAAGGAGCAGAGGAAAAGTTCAGATGGAGGCAATGACAGAAAATCCAGTAGGTACTAAGAATCAGCTGAGGTTTCAGAGTCAAGCAAACAGAAAAGGGTAGGGTGGTCATCACCACCCACAGACTGCACACATGCCGACATTAAGCTGAATCCAACGTTTCTTCAAAAAAGTGCACTTTCCCTTCCCAGGACTTTTATTAGCGCACGGTGTCTTATATAAGTGAGAGAACACCAGAAGAAACAACTCAGGTCTGAAGATATTCTGGCAGCAAGACAGTGCAACAAGCAGCAGGAGCAGCATCAGAGTCATAATAAGCAAGGGGCAATTTAGATTAACTGTATTCTCTTGAGAAAGAGAAATATGAAGTTTACGTTGGGGGGTTGAAGAAGCAGGAGCACCTCTCTGAACACCTACTAATGAGGAATTCTTCTGAAGTTTTTCACATCTCCAAAGAGGCCAGGAAGCAATTGTCCAGTAGCAACTAAGACCTGTAACAGCCTAAAACACAGCTTCATTCAGCTCAACGCTCTGTCCTTCAACAGGATTTTATAGTTTAAATTTCAAATAGGGTGCAATGTGGGAGCTGGACATACCCACCACTTAAAACACATCTTCATAACTTCTGTCAAATGGTGGAAAAGGGGAGGGCTGGGTGGGAGCAGGCTGTTCATCTAGTCTGGGTGGATCATCTAATTGGATAATTTAGTCTCTGTGATATCTAAATCACGGCCTACTTATTTTAAATTCCAATAAAGGGCTAATTAGTGCTAATTACAGTAGCAGGGATAGTGATGTGGCCATTCACGCACACAAAGAACTTGGCAGAGACCAAACTCCTCTTAGACATAGGTCAGCAAAAAGAAAAGAGCGCGCTGCACTTTGTCACATCTCATTTGGGCTGCCTTCAACATGCTGAGCTAGAGGCAAAAGATACCACGGTTCATTTCCAATTCCCTGTCTAATCCTCTCACCCTTAATTTATTTTAAAAGTTTAATCAGAAGTTCATAAAGCTCAGATATAAATTTTTAAATAAAAAAAAATTAAGCACCTGCAGGTAAGCTTTTTAGGAACTCACGGCTGGCCCAAGTTTCATTATGAATAGGGACTTTAGCAGTTCACTTTTCTGCAAATGCTGCTGTGATAAAATGTAACTTTCATTCCCTCGCTGTTGCTTCAGGGTTGTGTCATTTATGGAAAATAAATAGAAGACTTCTATTGCAAAGAAACCACACTCTATTTGGGATCAATGAAAATATGCACCTCACTCTGGAGTTTCTGACAGCATAGTAATAACTTTTCTGCAGAAGTTGTCACTAATTGCTAGAAGCCTTGGTACTAATAATGCAAGTATTTGTAGATATTCTTAGTACACAAATCATGTAATATTTGCAGAAGGAGAAACCTGACTAAATTTGGGCTTTTCAATTTGTTGTTGGTTGATGAAATATTGATGATTTAATGGTTCTTTAAAGAAGTCAGCCAGCTTGGGAATGCAGATTGCTATAATGTTCTCAAATTTCCAGAAGTCAAAGTGTTTTGACAAGATCTCTCTCTAAAGGCTCTTAAAGAATCTAAGTTATCAGAAGGATGGAAACTCTTTAGTAGATTAATGATGTGTTGGAGCATAGTAAAAAAATTGTTTTCGCCATGGGAGAGGAGTGATCAGGGATCTGCACTTGACCTTGTTCTCTTCAGTACACTGATAAACGTTCTGGAAAAGGAAATTAATAATGAGATGGCAAAGTTCACCGATGATACGAATTACTCATAACAGTCAATACTTCAAAAGGTGTTGTTATACTGAACACTGAGTGACTCAGCAACAAAAATACAGACATTATTTTAGAATGATAAATGCAAAGTAATACACTTGGAGGGAGAAAAACCTAACGGCACATACACAGCAAGAGACAATAAATAATTTATTTATTACCACTTCAGGAAGAATCTCAGACTCCTTGTTGAGACCTCTCTGAAAATATCTGCCCAGTGCTTGCTGGCAGACAGAAAATGCAAACAAAATGTTACAAATCACTATGTAAGGATGGAAAGTAAAAAACCAAAATATTACACCACTGCATAAAGTCAGACTGCACCCACATCTGAAATACTTCACCTAGGTCTGATTGATCCATGTCCAAAGGTTATTAGAAGTAGGAATGGTATACGCTGGACAACACAGCCAAGTAGCAGTTTACTGCTATAAATGAATGAGGATGGATGAAAGTACTTTTCAGCTCAGAAAAGAGATGACTAAGAGGAAATAATCATATATAAAAGTGAGAATAACATAGATAGTAAGTAAGAAATGTTTGTTCGCTATTTCTCATATCATAAGACTTAGCAGGCACCAAATACCACAGTTTAAATCAAACAGAAATATTTTTAATACAATTCATAGCTACACTGTATAGTTTATTGCTACAAGAACACTGTAGCTAACAAAAATATAAGTGGGTTTAATAAATAATCAGAACAACCTATAGAGAAAGGATTCAGCAAGGGCTAATAAATATATAATGCACCTAAATCTACAGTTAATGTAATATGTGCATTGTGCATAGCTGGAAATTGGGGAAAGGATCACTCCATGCTTGTTCTATTCTCACCCCTAAGAGACAGCTAAGAGACCGCGCTCTGTTCCAATTTAGTGTGATCATTCCTACCCTACTATTTAGACCCCCAAACCCCAGAGTTTCATGATCTAATTAAATCTGCCTTCAAGAAACAACTTAAATTTGGCTTCTATTTTCAGCATGAGGAAGGAGAGCCATTAATTCTCTCTTGCAATAAACAGGGGCTGCACATTGCTGGCATGATTATTAACTCCTTCCTCCAGCAGGCATATTCTGTACTGCTGCAGCAAGCTCTTCTGACTTCACAACAATCTCCACTCCCTACCTACTTTTCTTCATCTGACCGTGCATCCAGTTGATCTCCCATAGTGTTCTTCATTACATTTACCATACTGTACTTTACCAATTCTCGCAGACAGAAGAAGCTTCTGTGTTAGACATCTGATAGTATATTACATGTAACCTTTAGCCACATTGCATTGTATTTAAAAGCAATATATCCAATTCCTTTACATTCTCCAGTACAATTTTATTTCCTGAACTGACTTATTAAGCTTTGCCTCCCTGAACAGGTCAGAGCATGAAGAAGTATAAAACATTCCCAGGATGTCATATGTATATACATGGACAATAAATTTCAACATCATATTAACAAAACTATTTATATCAACAGTTTTACTGATCAGATACATTCATTTCTATGAATGAAAAATAAGGTTTTAATTATAAAGTCAGTAGTTAGATGGGTACATGAAGGTGCAGTTAAAAATGGATGAGGTGAGAGAGCCACAGCATGCTCAAGCTCTAAGGCAGGGTTGTACCTCAGCACTAATGAGAAGGCAAGGTGTCCAAAACCAGCCTTGTCCACTTCTTTTCCCTAAGCAAGCTTATGTACAAATTAAACCAGAGAAAAAACAAGAGTTATAGATAATGACTGAGCTTTTTAATAGAGTTCATATGCTTTGCTTCCACAGCATTTCAATGAAATTTGAATGCCTAATTCTTCCGGGTTCTTTTAAAAACCCCATGCATCACCAGATGCATAAACTATGACTGAATGCTTTCTTGTAACATTTTTTAGTCACGAGGCAGATGAACGACATTCTGTATAAGTTATAAACTGCATTTACAACAACCACCTAAAGTGCAGGACAGTCTGGATTAACCCAAAACACCAGGAATGATTTGCAAAAGCTGTAGTTCCCAACTGGCCTTCAAAAGGGTAGCCAGCAAGGCTGGTTCTCGGAATAAATAAAAAAATCCATTTCTAGGAACTTTAGAGCCTTTAAAATACTGACTTTGCAGCAACAGAAACAGTGATATAAGAAATGCATATCTTACTTCTTCATCTTTTTGCATCAATGAATCCAAAACTGCTCTGCAAAGCATGTGTAGATACATCTGTCACAGGGCAGAACCTCTGTGAGCAACAAAGTCCCAGAGGAAGGGTTGGCAGGAGACGTTGCACAGTAGCAGTCCCCCAGAGATGCTGAGCCCCGTGAGCGCAGAGAACACAGGCGCTCGAAAGAACATCACCCTAATCCAGGCTGACCTAGTTAGATTTACTTGCTCTGAACAAACAACCTTAAAGACAGGTTCTCTGACACTTCAGGAATAAAGTGCTCCTTCTAAATTCTGTGTATCCTGTAGAGTTTGGGTGAAGGAGTGTAACTTTTAGGGCTGGAGGCTGTTACAGCACCACAAGTCTGACATGGTTTATGTGTTTTTTTCAGCAGGTCTCTTTATCAAAAGATTGATTCTGGTGGTGTGAATCACCACCATGTTAGCACACTCTGCTTCTTCATTTTCATAATTAAATGAAAATGCAAGATCCACAAATGTTGGAGGAAAAATTTCCTAGGCAGATTTTTTTGTTTTTAGCTTGGCTTCCTGAGGAAATGAAGCTTGCATGCATCACGCCGTCTCTCTGTCATGACTGTTCAGCTTCAACCAAACTGAACAGCGTAGTAATTTTTAAAATAGTAAGATCTTGCAAGAGACCTGTATAACATTCAGCACATCATGGAAGGCAGCTCCCAAAGTCATTAATTTTGTTGCCAGCAGAGGAGAAGAGCG
>NW_010396024.1:166882-183106 GCF_000710305.1 Buceros rhinoceros silvestris
AGCGGTTGATTAGGTTCAGCTGGTAGCAGCTGCTGACCATGTTGGACAAGTACAGGTTGGCCACCTTGTATGCATGCATCTCCAGAACAGCATCTGCTGGAGCATTCCCCGTCATCAGGCCAAGCAACAGTAGCTAAAGGCCATGGAAAAAACTACACGCCACACTGAGGCAGAGGCGCTAAAGGGGAGGGAGGCATCTCACTATGAGGACACAGAAAGATTGGAAGGTACCGTAGTAGAGGGCACTGCAGCATGACAAACACGAGTGTATGACACCTCAAGAGGTATGACACCAGAGCAAACCAGTCTTCATTAGTTCTGGTATTTCAAGGAACGATCTGTATCTGTTGGTGTTTTCCCTTCATCTCTCTCAGTCCACCCTTCTCAAATTTTCCAGCCAGACTCACCTTTGCTTGCAGCTCCTGCGTACAAACCCCCACACAAGCACAAAGAGCCACAGGTAGGTATTTAGTCATCTGTTAGATGATGAGTACTGGATAAGCCCATGATTAAATATATATATACATATATGTACATATATATCTTGTTAGCCAATGTTATATGTGATGCAAACCAATGACATATGATAAGCCATAAGACTGATGACACCTAAAGTGACTTTGCAAAAAGCCAATATATTTATTTACCTAAGCAAGTACCAGCGACACACAAGTGGCAACTGAAAATGCGTCCCTCTGTTGGACCCACAAAAAGAATACAAAAAGGCTCATGTAAGATGGAGACTGCCTTTTCTTCACAAGCTTAAGAAGAAAAAATGCTGATGTTGATGAAACAGCAGGCCTTTTTTCACATCTTTGCAGGATGATGATAATGAGAGTTCTTTGACGACCTCAGCTTCCCGTATGGAAACGATGATCCTCATGAAGCATGTGAGTACTTTCACAAGCGTGCAACAGAGAGTAGTTACACACTACCAGAGCCACCTGCCAGCACAGCCACCAGGCAGAACCCTGCAGATCCATTTTCCTCTTAGATGATGACAATACGTAGCCCAGCTTCCAGTAACTCCTGACATCCCTCTTCCTGGTCACTGCCACTTGCAATTCAACAGAAGCAAAACAGCAAGAAATGCTATTGCATCCTTCCTCTCTGGAACTGCAGTATCAGTAAGGTTTCTTATTTTTGCCTTGGAGGTGCAGGTTTTTTAAACAATGGGCAGGGAGGGATGCAAAAGGAAAGCCGGACTCAGAGGCAGCACTGCTGCAAGCACAACAAACCCTTTGTTAGCTGCTGCACACACACAGCAAAGCGGCACTTGAGCAGCCTGCATGGCAGCTCTGTGATTCTGTCAAGCATCACCATTGGCATCTGGTTTCTAAACAAGAAACCGTATTTGTCACTTATAACTCTTACTGCAGCAAAATTAAGCTGGCAGGATCTTTAGAAAACAGTAGAATTTAAACCAGAACAGACAAACTGCTGTCTTGTATCTGACATAACGCTTCAACTGTTTCCACTGCATTCCCTAGTGAGTTGAATTATTTAAAAAAAAAAAAATCAATCTTGAAGAAATGAAGCTAATATGAACACCAAAAAAGAGTGGGATGCTTCTGCCCCAGGCTCCAGTAATGATAGTGTGTTGATTATTTGAGATATGCCCAAATGATCATAATTATGATCTCAGATATGCCTAGCTGTCACAGTGAAGAGGAAAGCAGAAATTCCTCAAAGTCCCTGCTACCCTGACTTAAGGAGGAAACCATCTGATCCCCCAGACGGCTCAGAGTTAGCAGCTATCTAAAAGAGGACTCCACTGCAGAGAACTGGACCCATCTCTCTCAAGGTTTTACAACCAGCCATGCCTGACCCTAAGGCTTCAGAGAAAAATGAAATTTAAAATTGCAGCATTAACCTAGGGAATCTACCTCTTGCCTTCTGCAGGCAGCTAGCTGTAGCCCTGAAGAATGACTTAATTTTTTTAGTCATTGTCTTAACGCAGAGCTGAGCATGTAGAACATGTTGAGGGCAGTGAGAGCTCTCTGTTCTCCTCAACGGTTTTTAAAAGAAGGGAGTGACAAAGAACAAATTAAAATTCATAGTTGTATAGGTTGCACAGAAGAAATGACCTCCACAGCCATCCACAGAGATGCTCACACGCCTGTTCCCAGAGTCAGATTAAAGTGTATCCAATTGGATTAAATTCCTAGCAATGGCAAGTTTACCACCTACCTACACTGGGAAATTACTCCTATGTGTAATCACCCTCACTGCATCTTTATAGTGATTGAATTTTTCAAGCTTTGATGTCCAGCCATTGGATCTATTCTGGGTTTTTTGTTTCTTGGTTTTTTGTTTTTTTTTTTTTTGCAAGACTGAAATCTATACTTGATTTAGTTGCTCTTTTGTTCCTAATACATTTGTAGGGCCTTCTTATTGTCTCAAGCTCTACTGGCTAGTAATAATTCCTCATTACCTTTATCTTCTCTAAAAGTAATTTATGTTTTGTAGATTCAATTTTCATTCCCAATTATGCCCCCTTTTCCATACTTAACATTGATTTCTTGTTTAATTATCACCTTTGTGCCTTCTTTACTAGTCTAGCTTTCCTCTCCAAGGTAACTTACTTGCTCATTAAAGCGTAGCCTTTAGAATACCCAGCAGGATTTCCTTGAGAAGACCCATTTTCCATGAAAATGTCCCCTTTTAGCACTCAGTTAGTGAAACAAGTTGTTCTGATGAAGCAGTTGATTTTATGTTTCACATAATACCACCTGGTGCCAAAGTGTGTTTCCACAATGTAGAGCGTGCTGTGGAACCCAAGAGTTTCTTGTGATCACGGGCTGACACTGCTCAGCACATCTAAGATTAGATTTTTTGAATTAGATCTTTAGAAAATTTTATGCAATCTTTTTCTTAATGATGTTCAGAATAATACCTCATTCTGGATTTACTGATGGCAATGCATCTTTTCCTCACATGTTGAGGGCAAGTCCTAGAAAGTGGTGCTCTCCATTGCGACAGAATTTGTCACCTGCAGGGTTTTTTTTTTTTCATTATTTGCTTTGCTGTTACTGAAATGGATGAAAATTTGTTCCATTTTCATGCTACACTAGAAATTCAAAATTATCATTTAAAATTTTGAAATTATTTATTGCAATTATCTTTTTAAAGTATTATTGAAATATTATTTCCATTTAACATACTAATTAAATTAAAATTATCATTGTTTTTCATACTTCGATATCTGCAAGTGCAATGTAATGCAGAGAAGTCAACTGCACAATTTTTATTGTGCAAGTAAACTGCCAGTGTTAATGGTGGTGTTTTTGTCTGGGGTTTTTTTTCATTCTGGCACTCAGATTCCAAAATAAAACTGGAATAGCAATGAATATTGATCAATTTTTTATTACTCAGTACATAAACATTATGCCCAAGTTGCTTTTGTTAAAAAACTGCAGTACTTGAAAATATTTTTAGGTTATTTCCTGACTTGTCTGAAACAAAACAAATAGATTTTTTTATCCCACCACAAGTTACTTTTGTATAGATGAAGCTATACAAGATACAAAAAGAATCAAAAGGTACAACTGCCACCATGTTCAAAGCAAAAAGGATTTCCGTAAGTAAAAATCAAATGGAGGTAGCCCCACTTACTCACCAGCATTACCAAGGTGAAGCCATCCAAGTCATAACTAATGACTTAACTTCAGGCAAGTTCATTCACATCAAAGGAAAGAAACTAAATACAAAGACCTGGTATGTCGTAAGGATCACACTGCCGCTGGGCAAACAGAGTTTCTTCTCAAAAGTTTTGGGGAATTTCTCTGGACTTTTGCATTTCTGAACCAAAGTGAGAAGAGAGTGCACAAATAAACCCTGAGGTGGTATGCCACCTGTAGTCCCCAGTCTAAGAAACAAAAGTGTATGTTAAACAAAACCACCACTGTGCCAACATGGGAGTTTGAAGAAACCCCAGAATATGTTGTGGCTTGTTACAGCCTCCTCCTGAGGGCACCGCTCAAGCTTGTGGGCAGCACAGGTCCAACTCCACAAAAGAAAGAACGAACTCAACCCAGGTCTCCCATACTGAGGGTGAAGGCTGAAGTCACTGGGCTTTAGGGTAAAATAAGGAGAGCGCCTCCCTTTTCTTCCAGAACCTTTGTGAACTTCAGTGATTTGCTTTCTTTATATGTAGTCAAAAATTAAATAATATTATTGGGGTTAACAGTCCCAGGGAGTGCAGGTGGATCACAAGCTGAACACAAGCCAGCCTGGGGCTCTTAGGGCAAGGAAAGCAGATGGTGTGGGCTGCCTCAGTAAGTCTGCAGCCAGCAGACCAAAGGATGTGGTAATTCCACTCTCCTCAGCGCTTACTAGGCCACATCTGGAACACTGTGACAAGTCTTCATTCTTTTAGCTCAAAAGAGACATTTAAAAATTGGAGGGTGTAGCAGAGGGCCATCAAAATGATTAGAGGACTGGAGAACTTGACAGATGAAGAAACGTTGAAAGAATTGCATTTGTTCACCATGGAGAAGAGACAGCTGGGGGTTGGACGCAGTCTTCTGACACTTAAATGGTTGTTACAGAGATGGTGTAGATTCTCTTCAAAAAGATGCCCAGTGACAAGAGGCAATAGGCATAAGCTGCTTCAAGGGGAAACCCATATGGGTAGAAGAAATTCTTCACCATGAGAGCAAACTTTGAACAGGTTACCCAGAGAAGCAGGAAAACTCCCTGGAAATCCCCAGGCTTGACAGGCCCCTGGTCATCTCATCTAAGTTCCTGCTTTCAACAGGAGTTTGGAGCAGATTACCTCCAGAACTCCCTTCCAACCTAGGCTTTTTTATATGGTTCTCTAACTATCAAGGTTTTGTTCCGACTAGAAAACACAAACAAAAATGCTACTAGACATAGATTTCAATTAGGACTCCAGACTGAAAAGCAGACTAGACGTGTAGTTTTAGTTCAGTTTCATCTATTTATTCTCTCTCCATTCACCTTCACTGAGGACATTCTAAGATATTGCCATAAACTGTGTCAGTAAACATAGATAGACACAATTAGCTGATTTTTGATGTCTTGTGTATTATTCCTTGAATGGTTGATAGGCACTTATTCAACACAACACTACTGATTTACAAACCATGTATACTATATACGCTGTCTCCCTGAACAGAGTAGAAAGCAAACAGCAGGAGACAGTTCCTTTACTCACAATTTCAAGCACCTCTTTCTCCGGGTCATACTGCAAGCAGTCCTCAGGCTGATGAGCTCCTTTGCTCCCATTTCTGTGCATTTCTGTAGTGCTTCCGCCCCTTGCACACATCCACGCAACCACAATAAAATTGATCCCATTATTTTCAGGACATCAGAAAAATTCCTCAGATGGTCTAGCTAAGTTGTTTACCATGACACAGCCTGCTCTGGACAGGACAGCTGAAGACTGGAAACTACTGCTAAGTAAAAGGAAGTTTAAATATTTTATTTCAATTTGCTTGCACAGCAGGCCTGAAACAGCTTCAGAGTGACAGGGTACAACTGCAAAACCACATACTTATATGCTTGTAAAACACACAACCATAGCATGTCAGTGATTACCATGTCAGCACCATGCAAACATCTCTGTATTCTACATTAATTACAAAGGAGATAACTTACAGAGTTCTACTGGTCGCCAAAACCAGACCCACCTTCTATTTGCAATGTTAGACTTCTTTGACTAAATCTACTCACTATCTTGGGTAAATATACAGGGCCATGCTTCGATGAAAGCCAAAAATCAGCACCAGGAAATGGTACAGGTGAGTAAATGGCAAAATAGGAAATAAAGAAAATGGCACAGCCATGCTACCTTGTAACCCGTTTCACTTTAATTCATGTCCACATCACAAATGTATACTTTACTAATGATTAAAGTAAAAAATTGGTTATACATTTTGGAACAAAAGTTAAACAATTTTTACAAAATTGGAGACTGTATTTTCAAGTCTGAAAGAAATTTTAGCAGAGAAAAAAAATCTGAAGCAGGAATGTTGCATTGTATGCAACATTACCCAGAGCAAAACCAAACATTCTGGTTATCACAGCAAGGTATTACCTTGCTGCTTTGGAAAAGCATAATATTCAATAGAAGTCCTCAGAAGGCACCTCTCATAAAAGGCTTGTGACAAGAAATATGAAAAGTGAAAATTTTGGTAGGAGCAATATATACTCGCCCTTACATCCTCCTCCAAGCTTCAAAAACAGAAATGGGAGAGCATGCTTTTGTACAGCCTGTGCTGTAATTCTCTCATTATTAATACCATTGCTGACAGCCCTGATGTTCTTCCTTAAGAAGGCTGTTTCAAAACTTGAAAGAAACTACAGGAATAACTGGTGATACAGAAATCTTGCCTTATGGTTAGAAGCTAAAGCACCTCAATGAGATTTATTTAACAACAAAAGAGGGCTGAGATGCCTTGATCCCAGCCTTTAAGTACTTTCATTGAATAATGTCCAGTGCTAAAGGCTTTTTTTATCCATCAAAGATTCAACAAGTTAAGTCAAAGCTAAATTCAGACCACAAATAAAAAAACCTCACCTGAACAGTGAGTGTTGGTATAGATGTAGTGGGCTCTTTGTTCTCTGAACTCTAAATACGAAACAGACGTGTTTCTAATGAAGTTCACCTTGAAATAATGGCCTTCAAGCAAGATTTACAGAGCGATGCTCTGTGGTCAGTGCTAAGGTTGGACTGGATTACATCAACGATATGATCGGGCTCTTCTTGTCTTAAAGTCTATGCAGCAGCTACATAGAGACATGCTTGTAACTCACTCTAAGCACATTTTGTAAATACTTATTGACATGTTACTACAGCCTTACCAACCTATTGAAAGCTATTTTCATGTAAATGGGCTACTTTTGTAGAGAACATTTTGACTGCTGTCCTAGGACTCATATATTTAAGGAATTACAATTTAACTGTGATCTAGGAAAAGTCACATAGAGAAATTCGATGGCTGATCCGCTTGGTGCTAGCTGCAGAAGTCCTACAGAGACTAAACAGTATTCAAGTAATTCTCCAGTATCGTATTTGATACCCCAGCTGCTAAGAATCTCTAATATTCTAGTATACCAGAGTTCAGCTATTGGGTATATTGGTTTACAAGGCTCAGCAAAGAACAGACCTTGTTTATTAACCTTTCACTAAATCCCTCACAAACTCAAATACTAGTGAGAGAATAAGAACAAAACCTCACATGAACATTATAAGGAAATGCATATATTTATTACTTTCCGATTTCCCCAGCACTTAACAGTCTACTTGATAATCATTGAATTTTCATTACTTTCATTGATCTGATCAACTCCTTTTAGTTCAGAACATGAATAAGCTGAATACTGAAGAGCCAAAATAAAATGCCCTTTCATAAAACATTTGTCCTTATACAGAATTCACCAGCATAATTATGCCTCTGTAGTTTTGATGGTATAACTCCCCATGTGGATGCTTGAATTCTACAGGCATTCATGCAAGATTAAAAAGCATCCACAAGGCATAATTATACTACTATAGTCCCTGGCAAATTTCCTCATATAAAGAAGACCTTTCAATGTTGAAAAGAGAGGTTATTTGAGTGAAAAAAGAGAAAGAGAAAGAGAAAGAGAAAGAGAAAGAGAAAGAGAAAGAGAAAAAGAGAAAGAGAGAGAGAAAGGAAGGAAAAGCCCTTTGATTTCCTAATGTAGAAATTTCATGAGGTTTTCTGCTCTTGTTACAACATATTATCTAAACATGCTCCAAAAAAAAGATTACAAATTTGAAAACAAAGGTTCTTCAGATGATTCATTTTGACTGAACTTTGGTCAAAGCACATCGACCCGAAATGATATCACAATTACTCAAGGATATTTACCAAGGTTTGGGAATTTTTAAAGATCTAGGTAATCTTACCTTTTAATAACATGGGTACAATTGATTTGTGGCGTATGTGATCATCAATTCTGTAAAGTAGCTTCTGTAAGCTATACTTCAGAACCAAACTGTTTTGTGCCACTGCATACAAACGGATATAAGCTCTCAACAGCATAATGAGAGAGAAAATGACAGAATCACTGTAGCTTTTGTATTGTCTGTATAAAAGCTGAACATAATAGGTCTGATCTTACCCTCATTCCCTGACCTTGTGGCTATGTGCTTAGAAAGCATGTCCCAGCACTCAGAGTTAGATTAAACTTACAAAAAGAGCTAAACATATGGAAGTAGAGGAGTTAACGATTAAGGCATCCAAGCAACCATAATTCTTTTAAATAAAACTGGGCATAAAGGCTTAAAAAAAAAAAGAATCTGCAGAAATAAACTAAATTTAACTCCACATTTCCTTCAGGTTCTCATTATAGAAAAAATTAAGGTTGTCTGGATGACTTTAACCTTATACTTTCTTTTTTAATATATTTCATCTCATTGAAGTGCAATGTTTTCACATTTCCTAGGTTTCAATTGGTTTTTTTTTGTATCGCTAATGCACTTCTAAAATATTTTAACATGAGTATTCTAATACATTCAGCTTTTTCATAGTTTCTTGACAAGAATTTTTCTTGGATTTCTTTTCTTTACAATTTTTAAAAATGTTATATGTGAGCACTAAAAAAGAACCACACAGATAATATGAGTTTAGTAATCAAAATATACAGGGTGAAACCAGCATATTGCTTTTCAGGGTCTTTGTATCATCACAATAACATGAACAGTCAAAAGTGATAAAGCTTAACACTGATTCACAATTACCATTGGATCAAAAATGGCAGTTCTATCAGAGGACTCCAGACTTCTTGTTTCTGAGTCCCAACTAGAGCTAGGCATATTTAGAAAGAGGAGGGAGACCAGCAGTTAAATAAGTGAAACCTTCAGCATCAGTCACCCTGCACTGTTCAGAACTGTAACTTAAAAAATTTAAAATAAAAGAAAAAGGCCAGGGGTGGGGTAAGTAGCTGGGACAAGACTGAAAGGCAGCCAAGTGTTGAGAGAGCATTCACTTGCTGTGTGGCAGAGTCGAGTTCGACTGTGTGGCGTCCGAGCCTGCCTCTTCTACCTCCCAGAGGCACAGCCTCACCACTGGGCCAGTCTCATTGTTCCTGCCATGGATGTTGGAGTATTCCATAAAAGATGCTGCACGCCCTCAGCAAATGGGAAGGACAGCATGCTACTCCACTGCCTCTGACTAGCTGAGCTCCAATACTGCAAAGGGTAGCCGTGGAGTTGTTGACACCCCTTGGTTACTGGATATATCGTCATAATTAGTCACAATAATATGGTTATATGGTGTCCTTAATTTAAATCTGTGTTTCTTCAATTCTGGTCTGTACATAAAAGTTTGATTAATTTTAGTTCTATGGTGATACTGAAGGGTCTATACTGCTAATTTCTGAGACAATTCCATAGTAATTAAAGCAGAGAATTTCTTACAGAGTCTGTTGAAAAGAATTTTATTGGAACAGTGGATGGTGGTGTAAAATTAGTGAACATCCATCTTACACTCAAAGAGGAAATAAGGTTAAATACAAGAGAACATATTTTCACGTATAAATCAGATAAGTTGCCTCTGCTTTTAGTACAAAACAGACGCTATGGCTCAGAAGGGGGAACCTGCTCCTCTGTCACCTTTCAGAGGTTTAATAAGTAAACTTTAATAAACCATCATGTAGCAATTTAAAGCACTTACTTTAACAGCCTGCTGACATGCAAACATATACCCCTCTTTAACTTGCTATGTGGTCTTTATACTCCTGCAGAGGAGCAGATTCATGATTGCTTCCTCCTGCTACATTGGTGATAAGGACTACCTACAGGATTCAACGAACTCAACTTCAAAGCCTCCTTGCTCAAAAATTTCCAGAGACTCCTTGGGTCTCCTACCTCTCCTCCTAAACACAGCCAGATTACAGTATGCAACCCTTCAGAACAGATTATTCCAACACGAAGCATTGCACAGTTACTAGCACAAGTCTGTTACGTGAGTTCCTGGAGACCTATCCAAAGACCACTGAGAACATTCCTTAAAATTTCTGGGAGCCTCCTACACCACAGTATTCAGGTAAATAAATACACACTGAAATTCCTGCAATTAGTAGAGATGTTTTATGCATTCTTTAAAGCAGAACCCAAACTTACACCCAGAGCTGCGAACAACACTTTCATGTTTGGTAAACAGTGGCAGCTGCATCTGTACTGTGCACAGAAAAGAAAATACCGTGTTATTACTAGAGGGGCACACACTGCTTTACAAACTCTTCTCCTGCGCACAGCACATAGGAAAAAATCAGCATCAAAACTTTAGTATTCTCTATCCTCAGAATGATTTTGGTTTACATCCTACTAATATAACCAAACTAACCAGCCATATTATAAAGACTGTTAAAAAACGCTACCTGATACATGAGTGCACCAGCAACAACACAAGCCTTAAAATCCAACAAGCCATTTCAAGACTTAAATATTGACGGTGTCTCTGTTTTGTAGTGCCAACTTTTTGAACACTTTGCATTTGTCATGAAATATATGATGATGTTGGCAGCAGTTCCCAGTTAGCACTGGTCCCTTTTGTAAAAGTCACTACTTAAACAAAGAACCAGATATGGTCTCACCCTCAACAAATCTGAAGTGTATTTGCTCCACTGCTGAATTATTGCCATCCTGGACAAGAGGTGGCAAGCACACAGGACTATGCGGCACATGGAAAATAAGCTCTTCACAGTTTTGTAGGCTGTACACACGGAGACATTCTATCACTTTTCAGCAACTCTAGCTTACATTCTATCTACAGACTTACAGTAAGATGAGATAGTCACAATATTTAAACCTTCAAACAATCTACGCCGCAAATCTGCCAGCCTCCTGTTCCTCAGAATGTTTCATCTCAGCTAAAAATTATCAGTTCACAGGGATAAGAGCACAGAGGTATACAGCTGACTGTAATGCATTCCACCACACAGCCTTTATGAATTTTTTAGCTGAACTTTCCTCTGTCCTTGTTCTTGCCAACCACATGCAGAACATTTTAGAGACAATAGCAATTCCTCTGAGGTTTACACGCACTATTCAATTCCCAACAGTTAAAAAAATATATATCCTTTTTCCAAACTGAGTTTCATCTCATTATTTTCCTTCATCCTAAATTACAACTAACATCCAGAACTTGCACTGCATAGCTGAGAAACTAGCAGAAATTGCCATGTTCAATTAGCACAGCAGAAGCAACAAACTAGAAATAGGATTTCATTCACTTTTAATTCACTAGTTAGTTGCCATAAATACTAGTCTGTAAAACATGGAATTCTGAATACTCCACAGACATTATTTTCCTTTCACGAAGTTTTTTGTTTACTTTGGCAGTGAGTCTCTTGGGAGAAACTGTAATGACTTCCACTACCAAAAGAAACCCAAAACAAAAAAGAAACAGAAACTGCCACTAGCAAGCAAGAAAATATTAGTCTAATGTGCTGGTTAAACTCCAGGGCAAAAAGAAATAAAAACAGAGTAAATCACTGCTTTGCATTCTTGTGACCAGAACTTACATCTTTCAAGACCAGCAGGCAGCATAGCTCTCATGATAGAAGCTGGGCTTTGTATAAAGGAACAAAGATGCCCATCTCCTGTGAATGTTAAAATTCTAAAAATTTTACCTTTAAAAACGAACAAACAAATACATAACATGGGCATGGGAAGAACAAAATAAAGCGAACCATCTCAATCCCTAGTGCTAAATTTTCCCACTGCTTTTAATTTAATTCCAACACGCAATGATCTAGCAAAGGTTTCTTTCTGAATTTTGTTATATCTGGATGATTAATATTTTCTTTTAATGAGAAAAACAACCAGGAAAAAAGGTAAGCTACAGTAACTCAGCAGACTGCTCACTGCTGAAAAAGACTTGCCTACCTTCTTCCTAACGATGCGTGATTATTATTTTCAGAGTTTAAAAAAATCAAGCACAGAAAAACAGCGAATGAAACACATTGACATAAATCTTCAGAACTCTTTTTCCTGCGAAATGTCAAACCTCATCATCCGCTTTTCTATATGAATAACCTGCTGTTTTCCACGTTTCCATGGGAGGAAAATGTCATTAACAAAAATCAACTTTAAGGTTAAGAGGAAGCAGCGCGAGCAAAAGTACGTGAATCATGTATTTTTATTACCAGTTCGAACAATGTGCTGTTCCTGGAATGTACATGCAAGCCCATTTCAAAGCTCCAACCGAGGATGGAGCAGACAAATGTCACAGAGCACAGGACAGGAGACTGTGTACTTCCCTAAACAGCCTGGCTGTAGGGAAGACCAAGACTGATCTCTTAGCAGAGACTTTGCGACCAGTGCCAGACAGACAGAGCTACCTAAATACAGAGTGCTGACAAAGAGCACAGGAAGAGGAGAAGATGTGGAAAGGGAGAAGGAAAGGTAAAATAGTAAAGGGAAAACAAATTATATAAACCCCCTGATTTTCTTGTAGCTATAGAGCCTTGGAAGAAGGGTCAAAGGGAGCAGTAAATCACTGTAAATGGTGAAAGGCCTATAAATATCGTGCGCTGTAGAAAGAACAATTTGTTGCACTACAAGCAGCCGATAAGTCTCTGTGCTAGGATACTTCACAAGAAAAAAGTTTTTTTGAAGTCAGTACTATCTCTTGCCACATTTACTTTTAACTACAACATATAAAAATTCATCAGAAAAGCTGCTTTTATTACTGGAATGAAAGCAAAGTTAATTTTCATGTATACATGTTATTAGCAGCCCATATAGAAAATCACAGCCACGGTGATTTTCCTAATAGCTAACAGGAGGGAAACAGCAGGTTCCAGCAGCAGTCAGACTTACTTTCTTTTTCATATGGTATGCTCATGATACTCCAGTGTTCATGTTAATTTACAAAATAAGGAAACACTTAAGTAAGACTGCATGCACAGAAAAGTCTACATACTATATCTAAATTTTTATCAGTTTCACGATTCACTATCTGTTCTCCAAAAAGGTAACACTTGTTTAGTGGGGTCTGGTGAGGAAAAAGTATAGTCCCTACCCCCAAGAACGTGCACTTTTTAAAGAAGCTAAACCCACAGGCTGCTCTGAAGTGGGCAACATCTCGGCACAGTCCCTTTCAGTTCTTATGACTGGTAAATTTTCTTGTTGTTCGAGGAGAAAAATAGAACAGTGGGCCAAAATCCTCTCTCATATAATAATATCCTGTCGCTAACACCGGCCAATAGCAGTTTATTCTCCTGGTTTTATAAAAAGGAAAGAATTTCAGCTGGGCATGGTAATTTCTAGAAAAGATGATAACCACTCAAGGGCAAAATTAGAAGCCACTGCCTTGACGATCCCTTTCATGTCACCCAAATGGCAGCCAGAAGAGCTGCTTTGTAATCCTTATGGTTTATTTGATTTGTCTTTATATAGAGCTCTTTTACGTAGTTTATTGTGATTTGTCTTTGTATTTTCTTTTCTATAGCATTGTTGGTTCAACTCACCACACAAAATTTAGCACGCAGTGGATAATGCAGAACACGAGACGAAGAAGATGATCTTTGTCTTTCAGGCACTGACAAACCCAAGAGAGTTGTCAGCCCCAGCTCTGCCACAGGTCTCCTAGGTGAAGTTGATGCCTGGCACATTTGTTGGAATGAATACACAAAAGCAGGTTGATCAATGGCTGCAAGAACCATAACTTAAGCATATTTGGGTTTACCATACTGACAGCTTATTTTGCAACATCTGGTTTCTTTTCAATTTACATCTTACATATAGTAATATTGTGTATGGCTTGGCATTTGCTTTCCATAACATTTGTTGTCTAGTCTGAAGCCACTCATCCAGCTCCATGACTCTTCAGCTTCCCCAAGTCATTCAGACAGAGCAGGGTGGGGGCTCTGCCAGCATGCTCTCTTCTTCAGGCCAAGTGCATGGTCACTCTCCATTAACAATCAGGGAACGTGGAGTCCAAGCATCCCAGTATCCCCTAAGGCCTGGAAAGGCAAAACTAGGAAGTTCCTGAGTTGCAAATGGTTAATGTAAACTACAGGAAGCCTTATACACATGCTTAGCATATAGATTTGTTTACATCTATTTTCCTATGAGCCCTGGGAATCCAAATCCCTGGAAAGGGGTAGCTAAGATAAAAGCAAGCAGGAAAGAATCAGAGATTACAACGGAGAAAAAAAAAAAAACATTAAAGCAAGAGGGTGTAAAGGCCAAATGGTCAAAAAAAATCAAGAAACTGGGAACTGGAGAGAGAAAACAAACAGCACCAAGAACAGGACTGGGCACTTCTTGACAGCACTAAGGTGTCAGTGAAGACACTGGATTTGGTGGAGAAGAGGGCAAAATTTTTGGACACAGCATATACCAAGGGATGTTCTACTGGAGGCAAAAGAGACATGATATACAGCCCAAAGGATTCCTGGTTTGACTTGGTACAGCTGTTCTTGCTTGTACCAGAGTCAAAAAGCATATGCCGCAAGACCAAGGAGCACCAAAGACCTCCTGGATTCTGGAGTAAGATATAGCTAGAAGCCTTCCTTATAATCAGCAGAGAGAGACAGAGATCAAGTTTCTCTCTCTAAAGGTACCTGCACTAGGGTAGGATGAATCATCCTTTGGTAGCACCTGTCTTGTGTTTGTACAAGATTAGGCAGCTAACCCAGAGCAGATGCTTACTTTTTACATGGTTAAAAACAGATGAGATTCACCCCATGGAAGTTGTTTTAATAAATATGCACGATTGGGGTAAGAAGCTACTGTGGCAGAGATAAGCTGTCACAGAGGATCTGAGTATTCTTGTTTTTCAGTCAGTTTAAAATGATTACTCACAGATGCCACAATAGCTGTTTTGAAGAATCGCTAGAATTTGGGTTTGATTTAAAGGTGAGGGACAGAAAAACTGACCTCTTACAAAACAACCAACTAAATGAGTTTCTGCACACTTTGTAGAAATAGGCAGCTGGTTACAGGACAGACACGGTGCAGCATTGCTTCCACCCTTGCTAGATGCCTGAGAACGCCCCAGGTAGAGGACAGCTTCTGTTCAGGCTTGCACATAACCAAACGTCAGGCGCATGACATGAATGCGAAGGAAGCCAGATGCTACCAGTTCTGCAGCTCACAAAGCCAATGTTTATGAGCACCGTGCCATCCTATGCAGACTCACTATTCAGGGAGGAACCATTACTTGGCCAGCAACATTTGCTCAGCATGTGATCCTCTGTAGGGCCTTGGTCTCCACTCTTGTTTTTCACTGCTTGTAAGAAAGTGGCTGCAGAGTTCTTGAAACAGATGCCAATATAATGAGCAATTCTGGAGTACTAAGCCATAATACAGCAAAGGTAAGTATGTGTTAACTTTTCTTCTAGGCTACAAGTATCTTTTCATCTCAACCTTGCAACATGGCATGGATGCCCAAACACATACACCTGCACAGGTTCATATAACATCAGAGGTGACTGAAGATGTGAATCATTTTTTTCCTCTACAATTCATATGCACATAACAAACACATACAGATTTAACAGCTAAGAATTGTTACACTGGGTCAGACCAAAGGTCCATCAGCCAAATGGAAAGCAGCCATTCGGTCTCTGACAGCGGCCACTAATGGATGTCTAGAGAAAAGTGCAATAGGTCAAGCGTATCTCGGCACTTCCCTCATGCACTCTCACACCCAGTAGCTGTGTATTAATTCTCTCACTGTTGAACTACAGCTTTTGCAGAGCACAAAGGAGGGTTGCTTATTTTACTCCTTTCAGGGATATCTACATCTATAACAGCATTACATCTGTAGCTACCAAACTGGTTATTTGTTTGCATTCCACAGTTGCCAAGAGACGTGCTTCCATTACATGGGAAGGATAAAACCCCACCTTTAACACTGTCTGCCCAGGATACCTCAGAAGGCACCACCACATGCCACTACGCATCAGTGTGGCCTTGGCCTGAGCTCTTGCGGGTCTCTGAGGAGTCCAGCAAATGAGCAGCAAGGCTGCACGGCTGGATCTGGGTGAAGATGAAGGGGCGACCGACACAGCTTCACCCTGGAACCCGACACTCGCCCCTACCCCAGCGGGCCAGGAGTGCCGCAGTCGGGCAGAGAAAGCCTGCCCGCGCATCAGCTAGCACAGAGGGAACGGGAGGCCACAGCTCTACCACACTGGGCCGGCCCCCCAACGCCACGCACTTGTGAGGAGACCACAAGGCCCCGGACGCCTCCAGCGAGCCCCAGCAGGGGGGGCGGG
>NW_010396025.1:0-2182 GCF_000710305.1 Buceros rhinoceros silvestris
CGGAGCGGGACCCCACCGCGCTGTCTGAGCTACTTGTTCTGGCCCGTTTCCACCGGGGCCCGGGGAAGGCGCCCGTGCTTTCTCCCAGGAGGGGCCAAAGCGATGGTGGCGGCACACGGACCACCGAGCCGAGGAAACCGAGCTCATTAGGGGTTATGAGCAGACCTCCACTAACCGTGAGATTCTCGGCAGTCTGACACACACACAAAAAAAAAAACCAACCGAAAACAAAACCAGAAAACCCCCAACCCCGATAAAATCCCTATCTGCTGGGTTTCAGCCGGAGGGAAAGCTGCCAACCACGGGGAGCCGGGACTGGGACTCCACACAGCAGCGGCTGCAACGCGGTTTCAATACAAACTTGCTTCATCGTGCCTTCTCTGTGCAGAGCTGCCAAGAAACACCACGGCTCGGAGCAGACAAAGCTCCATCTAAACTGACTGCATGAATTTTGGATCGTCAATGTCCATAGGATCAAATCTAAAGCTAAACACCCTCCCTCAGAGCTTGAATAGCATTCACTGACTTCATTTACTTCCAAAATGAAGTAAGCCAAACTGAGTCAGGGCTGTTTTAATTTTCAGAAAGTGTCCATACAAGACACACGTGTCACCGAGTGAACCGGCTTTGGCTTTCTAAACCGTCCTGCAGAGGCAAAGTTTGTAAACAAGCCTTCACCCTCGGAGAGAAGCAGCAAGGAGACAGAAGTGTGAGTCCAGAGAAGACAACTTCACAAAGGAAGATGAAGTCTACCTGAGGAAATAGATTTTTCTCCAAGATATCCCCTTCCTGGACTATTTCAGCAGCTGTCCTCCAGCTCCCTCCTCTTTACACTCTTTACAGCTACCAGAGAACAGGTTCAACCAGGTTCTCTCACCCTGAGGGCCAGTGCAAAATCTGAAGTAATTATCTGCGATTAGTTGCAGAACCGGTGCAGAATCACTAATTGACTACGGACAAGCCCCGTGGCTCGCCTGCAGGCATGTCAGTCCCTGCACACGCGTGTGCACACTAAGCAAGAGCTGAAGAACTCTCCTGGGGTGGTTGCCACTGCCACCCCCCACAGCTGACCACTCCTGCAGGAAATCGAGGTAACTGGAATGTGAGAGCAGTGGCTCTAACTTACTCGTAACAAAAAAGTGATGATGTTGGATGGTATGAATTGCCCAGTTCACGCTCGGGATGGCTGCGTGACTCACAGCTGGCTCAGCCACCAGCATGTTCGTGCGAGCCTTCCTCCACACCGCTCCGAGGTCTATGCCACCTGCCAGGAAAAGTACTGCAAACCAGTTGAGAACGTCTTTTTAAAGGGCCAAATAAAAATTCTCTCTCCCTATGCTGAGTACCATAGTTCTACAGGAGAAAAAGGGGCGGAGCGGGGGGGGGAGGGAGAGAATGCAACTGAGACCTAAAGTTGTTTTATCAAACTCCAATTCTTGGATGCTTTCAGGGCTAGCAATCAACACTGTGAGTTCCATATGTGAGCAGAAATCCTTCCCCTCAAGTTACAGAGGTCCTCAGGACTGTCAGATAGACCATCGGAAGCCTGTCAGACCTGAATATCAGACATCCCAAACTGTGATTCAAAAGGTCTTTTGATCGTCCCTGCTGGTGTCACTTGCTGGAAACTGCTCAGGGGATGGAGTCAGGAGATGGGTTTAAGGAGGTGACAAAAGGTTATGTGGGATAAAACAGGTGAAGGAAAAACAGAGGGGTCAGAAGATACAAATGTGGCCCCCAGGGGAAGGAGCCACGTAGAGGCGAGTCGGCAGAAGAAAACGCTTTTTTGAAACACCCACAGGTCTGAGCCATCCCGTGAAATGTGGAAAGGATCACATTGCTTCCTGACCTACCGACCAACCACGGACAAACAGCAAAACGGGCTGTTACACCTAAAGAGTATGTCCCCAGGCTGAGGGAAGAGCCAGCTGCCGGCTACTGGAGTTGACTCGTAGCTGTAAAATACTTTCCTTTTAAAATGCATTTTCACCGGATTTTGTTCAGTGCCTGAGAACAGCAGTTGCCGATACCATACCTGAGCCTCACCGCAAACAACCTGCTTGTTTCAATTCCTTAAGACAGACGTTCAGACAAGAAGAATGACTCTGCGAGAGCCGACACTGCCAAAGCATGTTCCCATGCCCGACGTGGGGACTCCCACTATCCCCACAGCTCATTTTCC
>NW_010396025.1:2280-30278 GCF_000710305.1 Buceros rhinoceros silvestris
GCTGCAACGCCCACCACTCGAGCTACATGTGTGACTAGTGCTTGGCATCTATCAGCAGTTACAAAAGCTCTGTAACTTCTACCTCCCTGAAATGGCACTAGCGATCACCTCTGACCACGGGAAAAACAACATTCTGTGTAAATAGCAGTGAGAACTAACACGTGTTCAGTAGCACAACTCGCGCTCCCACAGCGGAGCCGGCTCCTCCCTCTCGGGCTGCGCAGCCGAGCAAGTATGCAGGTATGACCTCCCTTAGGCGAAGGCAGCCACGTACGAGCTATTGGCAATGCGCTGACCTACGTTAAGAGGTCAGCTCAAAGCTGGGTTCAGGACCGGGCACCCACATTGCCAGCTGAAGCCTGAATGGTGCAGCTGCTGGCCAAGCCAAAGGCCACCCCTTTGCTACCTGCCAGCAGCAGCCTACAATGAGCACACAGCAACACGCCTCGTCTCTCCCATGGACAGGCAGAGCCGCCTGGGGAGGTGAACTCCAGGTGGAAAAAAGAGCAGTTACTTGAACACCCAGCAAAGAACCAGAGCGAGTAGAAATAGCAGCAGGAGGAGCGGGATGCCATGGTTTTTGCATGACATCAGGGCTGCCAGCACAGGCGCTGGTCATGTCTTTGGCTGGACTGCAAAAGACACACGCACGCACACACGTCTCGAGATGGAACCCCACCGAATCACCATATTTGATTTTTGCCTGCCACTCGTATGGGCGTGCATTCAACTGCCTTTGAGGTTCAACAGCTGGGGCAGATGCTGCAGCAGAGATGTTACGAACCTGAAGACCAGCCCTGACGTGAAAGGGGAAGGACGCTGCGGAGGAGACAACTCACCTGAGCGACCAGGGCTGGGCTGCTGCTTCTGAAGGACAGCGCACGCGGGCTCCATTCTAACCCCCTGTGCCAGTGGACAGCTCTCTTCTTCACATTCCACAGCTTGACAACTAAAGCAGAGAAAAAAAGCACACAATATTCTATAGGAAATGATCTTCTGTGGGTTTGGCAAGCGCAAGGCGGATGATAACCAACAAAGCAGACTGCTCCAGGCTACCTCCCTGAACCGACCCACCTCCAGATCTCTCTACCTCAATAAACTGCTGCCTATCCTGGAGTTACAAAATTGTTCCTCCTGTGCAGTGCAAGAAAAATACTCATTTCAGAGAGAGAGAGCTTTTTTTCAGCCCTCTAAATAAATTAATAACCAATCATTTTAACAGAAAACTCCTTCCTTCTCCTAGGGAAAAAAGAAAAGCTTATTTAATGGATTATTTTTCTTGCTCAACAGAAAATGTAGATTCTGACAATTCTTTTTAACATAAAAATATTGAAAAACGCCCTTTTTTCAGTGTCACTTCATTATTTGACAATTTTAATCATGAGAGTCAATGAGGAGAAACTGTCAGTTTTGATTTCTTACTTCCACTGCATAATTGAAAAAAAAAAAGTCAGTATAAGGTCAGGGAACATAACAGAGCTAAAGACGGGCAGGGCAGCTGAGTACACAGACACTACTTACTCAGGCATATTGCAGAGTTTAAAAGTCAAATTTAATTTTAAACTATTAAACACAAACCCATTCATAGCAGTTACGGTACTGGCTGGGTGTTAACGTGCCACGTTAAGCTCTTCAGGGGCTGTTTTAAAGAAGAGGACCAAACCAGGCACGCTGGAGTAACACCCAGACCACGCTGTATCGAGTCATGCCACTGCATCCACCCCACACGCCAGCAGCGTGTAAAGGCAGGAGGAGGCAGCAGTGCCTGTGCCCTCCCCCAGCCAAGAGGGACTGATGCCAGGCAGCCTTCCTACGGCAAATGGGGGTAACGTCCGTGCTGCGGCCACCCCTGCTGGGGCTGTGGTCCCCTGGCTAAGGCAGACCTCTGGAGGGGCCTTTACCTGCGGCTGTACAAATTCCATCAGCAGGGTTGGACATCCTCAGGAGGGGGTCAGGCGAAGGCCAGGCAGAAAACACTGCTGCCCAGATGGGGTTCCCTGGAGTGGAGCACGCCCAGGGCTGACTCTGTGAGCTCCAGGGCCAGGGCTGGACCAGCCAGAGCAGAGCCACCGCCGTCCCAGAGCCACACTCGGGCTCTTTTTGCTGCGCTCATCTGATCACAGCTCCAGCCTCCACACAGAACTTAGGAGATTTTTTTTCCTCTTTAACAGGTAACTTTTAACATTTTCTGATACAAAACTTGTTCCCACACAAAGTAAAACCCAGAGAGCCATGTGATCCACAGAAGTCAAGTTTTATCAGAAGGGACCTACCAAACGATTCAGGGAAAACCACGTCTTTAACACGCGAATCAAGAAAGGGGAGAAAACTTGATTCTCAGTAATTAAAGCTACAGGGCACACTTCTGGTTTTGTAAGCGCATCAATGTTACGATCTTAAAATATATATATATATTAACTATTTGTTTCAATGATAGAAAAATCTCTGTAACAAACACTCTCTGTACCACACACACTACAACACAGCGTAGTGCACGCGTGGTCTATTGTTACCCGACAGACTTGAAAACTTGCATAATCAAGTTCACCCTCTTACAAATGGGATTAAAACAAAGTCCCGATTCTCATTTACGTGACGAGCTGCTGGCACTGGGTAAATTCTCTCTAGTGCAAACACAAATCTCCACCGGAGAGCTGGTCTGATACGAGGGGTTGCTATCAAAGGGATTCCAGTGCAATCTAAGATGAGCAGGAATAAAATTAAGGTCAGATATTCTGTTTTCCAAAGGGGAAGAAAACCCAAATAAGTTTTGTGGTTCTCAAATCAAATACTTAAATATTTAATCATTGAAAGTATCCACTTGTCACACGATGATACGTATCTTTACACGCCTTCACCTGTCTTATTAATAGAGCAGATTTTGTCTGAAATCTAACACGAAAAATACCGCTAAGTCTATTCATAAAACAGTATTCTATAATTTTATTTTTCAAACAGCAAGTGACCACATTTAAAATGCATCATTTGCAAATATAAATTATCAAACTATTAGTTTAATTAAAAATAAAGCAAAAACGTAACTTCCCTTAGTATCACAATACATAGAAGGGCGTTATAAACCCCAAAAGACTAAGTTAACCGTAAGAAAACAATGATGTCAGAAGTGATGAAACTCATTAAGTCACTTAATGAATAAATCAATCCTAAGGATACAATACCAGTCACCATGATTATATAAAAAAAAAAAAAGGAAAGAAAAAGCAATCTCTCATTGTATTATACAGATAAACAATCCAATCCTTCATGCCACGTTTTGTAAACCATGATATAAATTACACTCACAGTCAAATGAACAGGAAGCGCAACTTCCAAAATATTTTCAGTTGTTTTTAGGGCAGAAATAAAGGCAGAAACAGAATCATTTAAAATATATCAAGCTTAACCAAAAAAGTTCATTTGGTCAAGCCTGCTATCCAAAATAGCTTTGTTTCCCGCAAAACTATTTTTGTCTTTTTTGAATTATGAAATTTAAATGTTTCTTTTACATATTAAATGTAAGTCACACGTTGAACTACGTTAAATCTTTTTATACTCGTATCATGTTTGCCATGAGACCCAAACACCTTTCACGTACCTACGCACACACACACGCACGCGCACGCACACGCACTCACTCTCTTGGTATCAGGCAATTCCTCATCTCACAGGAATAAAGACTCGCATACTGATTTCTGTCAGAAATGTGAGGAATATACAAATTCATACCAATTCCTACAAAACCGCCTCCCGCCCTGTAACAGTAACACACTGTTACTGATGGAATTCAGGGTACGGTCTTTTGTCTGAGAGTCATGGGACGGAATAGATGTTGTAGGATAAAGGAACACCGTATAATCATGGAAATAAACCTATTATCCTCAATTTATCTATAGGAATTATTGTTTCGTAATTAACTGAAATACCAAGAAGGCATACGGACTTCAGGAGAAGAATGCTGTACAGAAATACAGCGTTCCACTAGCTATAGCGTCGGGTTTTTCAGAACACAATTTCTTCTGTACACTAGATTTCGTACTAATTGCTCTGTCTTCATCATATTTCCAGATTCAACTCAGCACTACAGAGTATGCCTTCAAAACAAAAGGAGGTCACTCACTTTATTGAATACCAAGTTCCCTTCCAGACAGCGTTAAAAGAAAGACAAGACTACACAGACAAGGTCCAGTATAATTCATTTCCAACAGTGAAAATTTCAACCCCTCATACCGTTGCAAAATTCCTCCTACTGAAACGCTTTACTACAATAATAAGAATAAAAAGCATACATTACATATAAAAGATACCAGTGTACTAAAAGTGACAGAAGTGGACTAGCAAATCCTTCAAAGCACATATTATATAAATGACTAGCATTTAAAAACATTTTTTTTCTATAAAATGTAGGTCATATACATTTATAAACCGGGGACAGGGGTTCTAAAGCAGTGATGACTGTTCAAATAGTTATGCTGCTCTGTACAGTCTCATACCTATCCAATTCAAACTATAAGTTTGACATTTAGTTTATTTATCAGAATAAACCCATCTCATAGCTCATCATCTGAAAAACGTGCGACGCGAAGGAAGAGGTGACTGGTAAGTTCGCTGTTTATCCACGTAAGAAGTAAGAAGAGAACTACTCCTTCCTACTGGAGGCCCAAGTCTCATCAGTTCACCAGCAGGACTCAGCTCCCAACTGAAGTAGAGGAATTGCCGGGAATCAGCACAGAAGCCAAACAGGATCTCTCGTCCCTCAGAGACACGGCCATTCAGCTTGTGCAGTCCTCATCTCACAGCAATGCAGCCGAGCCATTCCCTTCTTACCCGAAGGGTGTAGGATGAAGCCACAGATCTAAAGACCGTCCCCTCTGTCACTGAAATTGTGCTGTGTAAACAATGTTATACGCTCCAGCCAGAAGACATGTCAATTTATTTGTATATAAAAAAAAAATTATTGAGAAGATTCATTAACCGAAACAAGGCTAGTAACTCCCAAAGGTATTTTGGGAACTTCTCCTTAGGCTATTTGTTCCGTTAGCACTGTCACATCTTATTGCTTACAAACAGAACATCATCCTACACCTTCTAACAGAGCAGTGCTGCCATCAGTCCGGACGTATTTACAGGCTTTTCTCTTTGTTTTTTAAACAGGCTATAAAAACGTCACGTACTTTACAGACAATACGAATACTCGGGTCAAACAAATGGAATGCGTAACAATAAGAAACGTCATAAAGGAAGACTGACATAAGTCCTTGATTGTCAAGACACATTTATATTTATATATAAACTCTAGCTGTGTAGAATCAAAGATTCAATCATAGGTACATCCTTATTTGATAAATCATATTTACAGCATGATATTGCATAAAAAAATAAAATAATGTTGTTTACACAATATTACCTTTCCATCCATTGGATTAAGGAAAGCAAGAAACAACTCTTAGAAATGTTTGCTTGCCTCAGTTTGTGTTTCCTACCAAAAGATGTCATTTCAAAAAGGAAACACGAGGTTCTATGTGCTGAGTAGAGCAAAAGCGACTATAAAATTTCCCTGACAGAAAGCAATTTAAAACCAAAGTTTAATTTTTAACCCAAGGACATTTCTTTTCATTAGCAGTAAGACCTCCTTAGTACTCGTCCTTTGCAGAGGGAGTTTCAGCTAAACACATTACATGCCCAACATAAACAAGCATGACCATAAGCCGAGTGAACTTCCAAAGTGACAAGGCTTCATTTCAGTAGAACATCTAACCCTAGGAAACTTTAACGTTACTCATTTGCTTCAGTACCAACCGCGTACTTTGAAAGTTCACACGTGTCCTGGTACTGACCACATCAGCATATTTCTGCCTGTTAAATTTCCGAATGGATTCCCAGGAGCATTAGGATTCTCCCTGCCACTTGTAATGGTATGAAATCAAGCAAACGACAGAGAATAAAAATCAAAGCTCTCAAAACCAAGAAAATTTAGTTAGCAAATATACATACATAAAGGAATCCAATGCTGCAAAATTCAGAGCGGATTCATCCAAATGTTCTGGTGCATTTCGAATAGTTACTACATAGTATACAAATACTATAAAAATATTCTGAACAAGCATGAACTATAATGTATCTGTCCAGGTGGAAAGTTTTCATAGAAGAACATGAACACTTTCGAATAAACTCCAAAAAGTCACAGTAGAACCCCAATAATTCGCAGCAATGCCTCAGGAACCCTTTACAAATGACAATTTTGAAAATAGTGAAGAAGCAGGCGATGAAAGCAAGGATGTCACATCACAAAGACGTACTTGGCTCATTTATTTTGACAACTGCAATTTAGTTTTCAATACTTCTTGTACCTCCCAGGATACTCGTATCAATTCTCAGTATACCTGGGTGAAGCAAGTACAGTATCGCTACGGGGAGACCTCGCCACGGTGCTGTTTGTTTAGACCATTGCAGAGAGGTGGGGAAGAGACCCTCGGGGACGTATGAACCTATCGGATGCTCTGATCAGCCATCAGCGAATTAGCAAGATTTTACTGTACTTCCCAATTCACAACGGAAAGCTCCCATCATCCACAAAACTGACACGTACAATATAAAAATAATACACGAGTTATTTCACATGAATACTTTCTCGTCCTAGTTTCTTTTTGAAACACAATTTTTCCTCAAGACAACACTAGGAGACACAAGAGCAGAAACATAGTTCTTTTATCACCCGATTTAAAACTGTTTATGTTGTTATTCGTAAACCAACATAGAGTAATAAACGTGGTTAATCCTTCTCCCCAAACCTCGTAATTTATGATTAATTCATTCTCAAATCAAATGAAGAAAATGCAAAGGCCTATCAGTATACCGTTACAAGCCAATTCCTTCATTGTCCATTATACTCATGGCAAAACATACCAAAGGATTCATGCTAAAAGGGACACTGTCAAGTAATTCAGGACCAAAATACGGCCTATTATTATGTGAGTGTGTGTATATATACACACACACACACATGTATTGTGTATATATACAGTTTGGTAACAAATGTCATCAATTTCCTCTTTTTTCAACTCATTGCTCTATTACTAGGAGATATCCCCCAAAATTCCACCTTACGCACACACACACACACGCTCCATGCTTGCACACCCTTCCAGTGAGACCATCTGTGGGTAGCTCTGTGGGCTATAAACGCTCACCCCAACCTTGTGTTGACCAACTGCACAACACCAGAAGAAGAACAGAGCCCAAAAGCAAAGTCGCTTTTTCCCAGGCGCACACAGAAAACTAGCAAAAATGAACACTGACCAGATCAAAATGAAGCGTGGGCAGCTGCAGCAGACTGGAAGCAGCAAAACATGAGCGGTGGAAAATGTTATTAAAAAATATAATTATTAAACAAACAAGAGCTTTTCACGTAGTTCAACCTCCCAGAACTACAGACACACTTACTCCAGAATAAAAGGGCATGTGCTTGGGAATCCATAGCAGGGTATTTCGTAACTCCTCCAGTGCAGAAAGCTTCAAGCATCAGTGGATCCACCCCACCACCACCACTTTAATTGCACAAGTGGAAGAACCCTACGAGACCGCAGCCTGTCCTAAGGCACAGAGAGCAGCAGGCGAGAGGATGAGCCGCCGCACAAGGAGTAACAGTTCCTCAAATGATCCCCACTTTGTTCCAGGGAAGAGCAAGTCCCCTTGCTCTGTGAGCTTGCTCCCTCACACACCCAAGCAGCGATTCCCAAGTGTGATGATGGCGTAGAGCGAGAGCTACTGCCTCCTACTACTCAATCGCTTCCTCAGAGCAGAGTAGCAATGCGGTAACTATTTAAAATTAAGTCGATCTCCTTCAGGAGGAGGAGGCTTTATTCCTCTTACCTCCCTATGGAGCCAGAGAAGTGCAGGAATAATCTAGATTTTTTTTTTTTTTTTTTTTTTTTTTTTTTTTTTTGCTTTTGCTGCTTGTTGTTTTTAACAAACAATAGTATTGATGGCCACCTACTTGTAACAACAGGACATTAGAACGAAGATGCTGACACAGTATTACTCAGGCAGCACAAGCTGGGACGTCATGGAAATGAAACCCTGAAAACCAAACATACGAGCGGTGGCTTCCTGGGATACAGGGGCCTGATGTATTATGTCTGTGCAACACAGAGCGGAAAGCCAAAAGACCAAACTGACCATAAAAGAAGAAAAACAGACACAAACAAATCAGTTTAAAAATATTCTTTCAAAGAAATTTCTTTACAGGTATCATTAATAATCCATACGGAATTCACTTTTCTCCCTTGATGCTCATTCTTCTTAACTCGGGGCCAAATATGCAGTCAAAATGACTGGTAAGTCATAGCACACTGAAACACCTTCTGTATTACACACAGGGTCAATGAATCAAAACAGAACCTCCTTCCTTATACAAAAGTATTAAGAAGTTTAATAAATTGCATTCCTTGGCGATGCAAGCAGCAAGCACCTTCTCCCTCAGCTGTACTAAGTGCAGTCAGTGCTGTGAGAGTGCTATCATATGGGAAAAGCCGGAGCGGGATCGGCTTCCGAGCAACGAAAAGTTAAGAGAAATATTGCTACTGCTTTGGGAAGAGGTGGGAACTGTTGCATGTCCTGCTCAAGGCCTTTCTTCAAAGACGTATTTAGCATATTTTAGCCCCTTGAGACACAGTCTTTTCTCCTAGCTGATGGGTTCATCTGAGAGATCCCAGCTAGCAGCAGTACTGTAGGAGGATGTACGCAATCCGATTTAAAAAAGCAAACCACCACCACGTACATACGCGCCTATATAGATATGTGTGTGTGTGTGCTTTTCCCTGGCTGATCAGCCTGTGTGAGGCTTAAACTGCCTTAGACTACCAGACAGTGTCCCTTTAGGGAAGGTGCAATAGAATGAACATACAGTTCAAAAACCTGTAATTTATTAACTTAAACTACACAATAGTGATGCTACTCAAATCTTACCACCTTAAAAATGCACACAGAACTACTTATCGTACCTTATTGTATACTTCAAGACAAAGTACTACTCAAAAAACCGTATTTTCATGGAACAGGGATAAACTTTGAAGTTTATTTATACCGTGAAATGCAATGAAAACTTCTGATCACTCATCTGTGCTGGAAAAAGAAATGCTACTTGCTAGCATTATTCAGCAGTTCTGGTTGGCAAAACTGTCATGACTTTCACCAAGCAAACACTGAAAAGAGAGGGAATGTGAATGCCCGCTTCTTCAGCTTTCAGGGATACTTAAATAAATTTAATGATCTGAGTCGTCAGATTTCTAGACAGAGAATTAAAACGGTTTTTACAGAGAATACCCAATCTCACTTATATCAAAAAAGAATTACTGAAGCTGTGCGAGATGAAAATGATGCAACCGTATCAAACCTAAAAATGGTTTTATTTTTTGAGAAATCAAAACTATCAAGTCGACTAAGTGCTCTATGTTAATCATTATGAGTATGCAGGGTAAGGTACAATTAAGCTTTTAAATCCTGGAATACACCGTTTGTGTAAGCATTATGCAATTGGGAATATCATCTACAGAGTATTTTAACTAAAACTTCAAAATTTTGATATCTGCGTATGAAAAAGTCATTAAAAAGTTACATCTAGATTCAGCTGTACAAAGAAATACACATTACTTCAGGAATGAAGTATAGGCTTTAGCAGTTAGGCATTTTGCTTAAAAAAGTGTTTAAAGTATTTTAAATTAATTAAACTTTTAAATAGTAGTTAGTCTACCAGAACTCATTTTTTCCTCCAAACACAACTCAAGGTAACACAAAGCAGAAATAAAGGGCACACAGTCTAAAATTTTTTTTGAGAGAGATGGAAGAAAGACTACTTTTCTAAATTTTTAAAGCCAAATCTGCTTGACTTTGAAACTTCCTGTTTATTCTGTGTGTTTAGTACAGGCTGATTCCTTGCTGAAGAGCAATGACTATGCTGACCAGTTCAGAAACGACAGTATGAAGAGTATCAGACAATAAAATGTCTCCAAAGCATACAAGGAAACCAGTAAGGAAACAATCGTGGGGGAAAGTCTTACCTGGGGATTTTGTTTATTTTAAATTTCATAGAAGTTAAAGTATTTTCTGGATTCAAACAAGTGAATAATAAACTGCCTTTGATAGGGGCACCAACATCAAACATCAGGCAGTTCAATGACTGGTGACTAACCGAAAAAAAAAAAAAAGAGAAGCAGTTATTGGTCTTGCTAATATCAGCTTACTTTTGTTTTAACATAGCGCTCTTAAAAGCTGTACAGAACTCCATCTTACACAGAGCAACCCCCTTTTGACAAATGTGTTCTAAAGTGCCGGTATTATTTACAAAGGTTTCTTAGCCAAAAGTCTGGCCCGTTGTGGCATCAGGTGAAGAAGTCATCCCAGCTCGGCTATCGTTTACATTCACCAAGGGAAATTCTGGGAAATCAGCACTTGTCCCTGGTCCCCGAAGGTTCACCTGTCCATTGGCAGTGCTAAACTGAGATGATATTCCAGCTCTGGCCCCATGGTACTGAGCTCTAAAGGGCTGCTCAAAGGAGCTAATTTGATATGCTTGATGAACAGGCTGTGCCTCTGCTTTCTTCTGAGAAGTTACTTGATCCAAGAAGTCCTGTGTAGAGGAGGAAGAAGAATGATTTGCCTCATCTCCTGAAAAGGGAAAAGGGTGCTGTGAATCACCAACCATTAGTCCAAAATGAGACTTGTCTGGAGTTGTTCTTAACGGAGAGTTCATTCCCGATCGAAAGCTATTGACGGGTATAGACGTGTAGACCTTCTCCATGGAAGGAAATGCTGGCTGGGTTGTAAGAGTCTGGTTATCTGTCACAAAATTAAGGCTTGGGTTGTTCAAATAGGCATCGTTTTGGCTAGTTCTGTCCAAAGCTTGTTGTAAAAACTTTGAGTATTCTTGTAACATACTAGCTTTATCTGATGAGGAAGCTTGAGAGCTTGTTCCAACTGTCTCAGACTGGGTGACCTCAGAGACTTCAGAAGAATTGATTGATATACTGGAGGTCACCTCAGTGTCAGCCACGCTGAAAGATATCTCATGTTGTCCATTAGCCTTGTGCGAATAATGATCTAACAGAGTTTGCAGTACCTCGTCTGGAATGACATTTTTGTCATGGTTACCTTTGATTTCAACATTCAGTGCCTGTGTGTCTAATATTGAGGCTGTGGCCGTTTCATCGATGACGCTGGCCACAGCTGCCTGCGTCACCGAAGGCTGAGATGCTATGGTGCTCACATTCAAGGCATATTCTCTGTTATTACTAGCTGCTTGTAGATACCTCTTTTTCTTTAAAAACTGCATTGCATCATCGTAATTAGTGCTGCTGTGTACAGGTTTACTGGGCCCTTCCTGTAACGTGTCAACTTGATCAATGTCAGCATTACCTTCAGAGTCCAGTAAACTTTGCTTATCCACAAGATCAAAGGCATACTTTGAAACCTTGTTGTCTTCATATGTAGATAAAGGTGAAATGGTTTGACTTTGCTCAAGTGGCTGTTTCAGACTCCTCTTGCTGTTCACTTTTTTGAGAACGAGCTTAGGTGGGTGTATTTCTCCAGAATTTGCTTCCTCCAAGTGCGTTCCACTAACCGAAGAATGCGGCATCTCGACAGCATATTCCGCCACCATGTACTCATCTTTTACTTTAGTACTAGAAGAATACAAAGGCAAATAGTCATTTTTGTCCTTCTTCTGTTCTGATTTATCCGTACTTTCCTTATCCCCAGATTTTGTTTTCTCTGTTTTCTGCCTTTTCTTCTTTGGCAAGGAGCTGTCTTTCATGGGCGCAGGGAAACCAGAATCTTCCTCTGACGGCAAAAAGCCAACTTTGGTGGCACTTCTGTTCGGTTTCTTGTCGCGGTTCTCATGGCACATACGTTTATGTTTCAGCACACGATCGGTCCTGGAGAAATACTGCAGAAAATTTTTGTGGTTATTCTTATAGAAAATGAATGTATTAGCAGAAATTAATGTTTCATTCTAACAAATTTACTGGACGATTCATCCACTTCACCAATTTCTAATAAAGCATCAAACAACACTTTCTAATCAATAAAACCACAGACAGTTGCGACTCTGCTTCACTTGTTGCACCAAGACCTCCCACCTTAACAGAAAAAGCGTTTGTTATAGGCTTATTTGTCTGCACGTGACTACAACACCTGAGGAAAGTTCTGTCTGTCCCTGTCCACCAGGGATCTGCCTGGTGTTTTAGGGTTTAATTGTGGATTGGAAGATTTCACTGAGTCATCTTACCTGCAAACAATATTCACACTGGTAAGGCTTCTCTCCGCTGTGAGTTCTTTTGTGCCTTTCCATGTGATACTTCTGAATAAACCTCATACCACACTCATCACAACGAAATGGCTTTTCACCTGATAAAAAACACGTAGCAACGTTAACCTGAAGAAATAAATCCACTGTCTTCCACACAATCACCATGCTCTATTAGAAGTAATAAAGAAGAGGATTTAGTCTGTCGCTATTGAAAGACAACACAGGGCTTGCTCCCATCGCTATTTTCTCAGCATTCAGCAGCCAATGCCTCAAAACTCTTTTAAGTTTTCATACTAGAAAACAAAAAAACCTTTAAAACTAAATCCTTACCCTCTCTTCCTAATAGAGGTGTAGATATCTGTCTTAAATTGACCCAATGAAGCACCGCTGAGACAGCCTTCCTGAACAGCTGCTACAGCATATTTGGGGGGGGACGGACAGACAACTGTATAAAAATATCCCAATTCTCTCACCAACTCAGTAACACAAACCCTTCCCTCCTAGAGAATTAAGCATTTTCAACCTTTTAACTTAACATTTTTGTAGGGTGCTCTCTATTTTCTGTATTTTTTTTCCCTTATCTGTATGTAGATTGAAGTAACTGGTCTGAAAAAAAATTCTATTAGTTTGCATGGAAAGCAAATTTCTTTCACTGTAAAAAAAAAAATTAATTAAAAATCTTTTATTTCTAAAATTAAGCTGAAAACAAGAAATCTCTGTAGCTGAACTGGCGTTTGCTGGTTTAACAGGTTTTTGTGTTTGGTTGCTTGGTTTGGTTTTAGTTTTTGACGTTCGTGAAATATTTGTTCAGACAATATTCATTGTCCCGAATTAATCTTTAGTTCTACCCTTATTTTATCTCAGAAAGAAGCCGTGCAATGATTCTCACATGGAGTAACTCTATTTTTATTTCTTTTAACTTTTGCCTTACATCTTCCCTCTGATATTTTTATTTTCCAGGTTTCTCTGACAAAACCTAAAAATTCCAAGTGCATTGAAAAGTTAGTTTTCCTTTTACAAAAGTTCATTGTTATTTAACAGAACTCACCCTGAACCACAGTAATCTTTCCTCTCAGTATTTACTCTGAAATCTTTTGAACTGACATAGAGACCACGGATTGTCTTGGCAGCACCTATCAACATCCTCTTGGAGATATAAACCATCTATCCTTTGTTTCCAGAAATATGCAGACTATTTCTATTCTTCTGAAGTAGCTTTAGTCTTAAGAACTATGTTATGAACTAATTTTATTGAATTACTGCTTACAATTAACTATTAAAATGTTAATAAATCTTATTTTATTATTAAGAGTGTATAATTCCCTTTTAGAACAGAGGCATTCAGCCATATCCTTCTAAAAAGGGAAATACAGTGCCTTAAAGTAAGATGCCAGTATTTATAGAACCGAGAATGGAAAATATCTGTATTACCCACAAATGTGCTTCTAGTCAGATCATTAATGCCCAGAGTTTCAACCCTCTTAATGCCAACCACTTTCTAAATCTCTCTCTTTGTAAGTCTATGCCCTATTTATGCAACTATTAATTCTTACCTCTCCACGTGGCTTCTAAGCCAATCCCTTTCTTGGATGAAATTGTTCTAATTTATTCTCTCCTAAGTCAAGTTATCTCTCTTCTAAGACCCCTTGGCTTCCATCAGTTCTTTTTCTACAGGCTCTCAAACTCAGCATCCTACATCTTTTTTCACATTTAGTCAGAGACAAACTTTTACCATTTCTTGAATCAAATTCTGAATCAAATTCCCAACCTTGTCCTCACTTTACAAGAAGCCGAGGCAAGGCGTTTAGGTGTCGTCGTTCCTGTTTAATACACGGGAACTCTTCCATTCCCAAAGACAACAACTCAGTTCTTGTTACTTACTGTTTTCTTCCTCTTTGCTCCACTATTCTGCTTTGAATTTTTAAATTTCTCCTTCAAATAACTCTCGTCACATTGTCTGGGCATTTCCTTTCACGCCATCTTAGGCTTGTCTTAGAGGAAAGGGCAGCTGTTTGGGATGAGAACTATGCTGAGCCTTACAGAAGCCAAACCAAGTCAGAGAAGGAAGGCAGCTCAGCCCTGTTCTAGCTTAGAAGAGCCCTCTCAGGAGGGAACTATCCGGCTGTCCCAGGACACGTGGCCAGACACTTACCTTCAGCCTCAGACCCATGTCTGTAAATGAACGGTCACAGAGCTCCCTAAGACCTCTCTAATCAAGCTGGCCATTTGCCGGCAGAAGACTCTCCAGCTTCCTATTTCCATGTCAAGGCTTAATTAGGGCCAAACAGGGGTTCTGAGGTTCAGCTGTTTTGCAGCCTTTGAGAGCACATATGAAGGCACTGCTGGCCCTGCCTCAACAGGAAAAAGTTTGGAGACATTGCCCTTGAATTACTCAGCACAACACAGAAAACGCTATTTTTTCAGTAGGATTCCAGAACACTCTGGAACATTAAGAAACACTGTATGAAACAGATATCCTACTTAATTTTGCGTTTAATCTTCGTAAGGAAGATAATGGTATCAAATTAATATGAAGATACGCTTCCTATAGTAATTTCTTCCTAACAGAAGCCTGAAACTTCAGATGCCTTCTGCAATTTTGTTGTACTTTTCAAACAGGATCTAGTGCACGTGACAACCTTCTGCTAATGCAGGGAGGATCCAGGACACACTTTTCTAAACATCTTGGTGAGTGAGAAAGAATCAGATATAGGAAAAAAAGAGTCAAAATTTAAGAATAGAATACAATAATTACATGCATGATTTACGAAAACAGCCTGTATTTTGTGTCTACATTGGAAATATATTAAAGCTGAACGATAGCACTATTTATAAAGTGTAGGACAAGTATTATGTGCATGAAGGCTGTAACAATTATAAACCCCTGGGCATTTTAAAACCTAAACAGACAAAATACAAATTATAAAATACCAAAGGCGACAATAAAAGAAGCAGCATGACTGAATAATAAAGCGCTTGAATTGTTAGCTCTTATGGGTTTTTTTTTAATGTAATCTCATTTTTTTGTGTTTAAAATGGAAAGTAGGGTGGGTTACAGAATTAGGACGCATGAATGCATGAGTGGGTAAGGTGTATAGCAACATCTCTAAGCGAAAAAAGACATATTTGAAAAAAAAAAATGAGCATCTTTGTGAGCCCAGTAAATTCAAAATATGGAAATATCTGTGAACCAAGGACTATTACCTGTCTTGCAACTGAAATGGCCATTTTCTGTATCATTGGTGACAAGTTCAGCAGCAGGGTTCTGTAGCACTGCTGCCCTCCTCAACATACAATTATTTCTAGTAAGTGAATTTTGTATTAATGCAATGTCTACTTTTAGATGCAACTGTTTAATTATTTACACAGAATAAGGCTGTTCACTGATTGCTTCCTAACTCCCTCATAACATTTCATTTGAAGGAGTGGTTCAGAGAACCGAACTGAAATCACACCGGAATTAGCTGGAGCACCTCTAATTTCAGAGCTTGAAACAGACATAAAACGGGGCTTCTAAGCGTTACCACTGTCTTCAGTTGGCTTTAAATAAATTGGGAAACTTGATAAATGTCTTTAAAACAGTCAGAAACGTTCCATTCTTCATCAGTTTTGAACACTGTAGAAAAGCTGGTGCTAAAAGTGGTCATCAGAGAGAGAAAAATGCAAAATAAGAAGACAAAAAATACAGTATTTGGTCTATAAGGAATATTATTTAAAAGAGAACGAGTAATACGAGGAGAGCCTTCCTTTACTTCCGCCACAGCGAAGCATGGCCCCAGTGCTCAGCTTTCCTGGACAGTGGAGTGTCGCTACGCAAACAGCAAAGGCCCAGCAGTGACCACTGTCACGGACAAATGAGAGCATGGGCAGGGGTGCAGAATGCCAATTAGCTATGCTAGAACTGGGCCAAGCCAAAAATTAAGCACTAGTCAAATAGTTGCTAACTAAAGGGACTTCAAAAAAGCTCCTTCCACTTCTGGAAGCTGGGTCTTACGTTGTTTCTCCTAACCATCCACCAGCCGTCCCCTAGGAAAATACCCATACTGCAACAATTTGAACACTAGCATTGCCCTCAGCTTTCTGAGAAACAACCAAACTATCTCTGGGGATGCTGAGGAAAGGAGGGAAGCATAGTTACCTAAAAAAGTCAGATAACAATACAGTTAATTTGTTAAATGGCACCTTTTTCTCTGCTAAAGAAAAACTGTAAGAGCTGACAAAAAACCTTGCAAACACCCCCCACCACCACCCCCTCCCTCCGAAGGTTACAACCAACAAAGAATTCTCATCAGAGCAAGAAGCTGAATTTAAAAAGATCATTAAATCCACTTACAAAATATTTGCAGACAAGCATTAATTAACTATATTGCCTCAATTCTCATTTTCAAAGCCACGTACAGGGAATAATCCTCATTTAAAAAAAAAAAACCCAAAACCAAAACTTCTGAAAAATATGAATACTGGACTTAAATTTTTGCCTTTTTGGGTTTTTTTGGTTTGTTTTGTTTTTTGCAGGGGTGCAGGGGGCAGATAGATGGAAGAGAGTGAATGAGCATTCTTTTCAAGAATAGTATCTACAGAAAGTGGAGGCAGCATGGTTCACCAATTCAGAGCCAGAGGAAAGACTCGGAGCAGAACAAAGACACTGGACAGAAGAATGGAGGACTCTTCTGTGTCTGCCTGGCTGAAGGAAACCTACTTAGTCTGGACTCATGGCAACCTAGGATACAAAAATCCCACAAACAACAGGGCGTTTGTGCATGTAACTCCCTGTACACTGCTCTGAAAATTCATTTTGCAGAGTTTTTTCTCCCTCTCCACTTTAACACATGCACACACTGCACTGCGTGTTAGTAGCTTTCATATCCATTTAAATGCTCCAGCCAAGAAACACTGTGCACATTCACCAGCTCTGCCTTGCCGAAAAAGAGGCTGAGAAATTGGCATCTAGTCCAAAGGGACCATATTAGAAAATATTTAAAGAGGGATTGAAAGGCCATGCACCAAAATGCCAAAAACCCAATGAAGCCAAACCTGTTAAAGTACGTGGTTTTGTGTGGTGCAAGAAGATAAAAAAAATAAACACAGATAAACTTTAACTCTCTTTGGCTTAAAACTCTGGGCCTTATTTGACCTATATTGCATGTTTTTAAACTAAGGCTGTTCTTCTTAGAACAGTTCTGAATTAAACCTTTCAGAAAAAAAGAAAAAAAATTTGAAAAGTAAAGCTGATACTAACACCTTTGGGGTTGGGCATTTTGGCCATTTTAGTCCTGGCACTTTTCCATCAAATTCCCAAATAAATAAATACATACATAGAGAAATCTACTGAAACATAATTTGGAAGTCCCCGTTTTCTGAATCAACTTGATACAACAAAAGACAGAACTGCTTGACAAACCTTGACTTTTACGTATGCACAAACTTCAGGATTTGCTACTCTGGGGTTATTTATCGGACACTACTTTCAGATTTGCTTACTAGAGTTTATACTCACTTTACAGCCAAAGAAAAAGTGGAGCAAGTTGAAAGCACAAAGCTGATTTGTTTTTTTTTTTTAAGTTTTATAACATCTGTCAAGTCAAAACAAACCACCACAGGGTTTTAGGCCTCATACTTGTTACCAGAAACCTTGCCTGAGTGGGGAAACAGTTTTTAAGCACGCCAGTAAAGATACTCAAGGCACTATACTCACCAGTATGAATCTTCTCATGCCTCTGTAGCAGGTACTTCTGTATGAAACGCATGTCGCACTGACTGCACTGAAAGGGTTTTTCACCTTGAACAATATAATTCCACATCCAAAAGTTAATAACTACACACTGTTGTTTCTGATAACTACTTTTGAGGAATATTAAAATGTCTATTAAAAAACCAGCATCTGAGCGAATTCCAAAAATACTCTAATACCAAAAAAACCATCAGCCTTACTAAGGATACGAACTGCAGAATTCTTTCCATGATCCTAAGAGTCACGTTAAGACTAGCACGAAGAGTGATCTGAAATGGCTGTAATTTCCTCATGAACAAGATCAATTACGATGCTGGCATAAGACTGCATTCAGGATACTGGCAAGCTATTATAATGGTAAGTACCTTTTTCACTTCTCCGAACCAGAGAGATACCTCATCAGGCAAATAAGCAGCCGGAGCACATTTTACAAAGGGGTCAATTTTGGCACTTAGGCTACAAGTCAACCCATTACTTTCTGATAAAGAAAGAAAAGAAACCTTGTAAACAGTTAGGTCTTTAGTTTAGTAAACAAATGTTGATTTTTTTTTTTCTGGTATTCTTTTGACACTTTGGTGCATGGAATCTCTAAGCTTAGATGCCAAGTTAGCTATGCTCTTAAAACTGAAATTCGCATAGAGCTGAAAACATTTTTAACATAAGTAAACAACTCTTTATATAGTAGAAAAGACAAATTTGAAGTCAAGCAGTACCTGTATGAATGAAGACATGTCTCTGTAAATGGTAGTTGGTTCTAAAGGCAGCATTGCAATGCTCACAAACATGAGATTTGTGGGTTTGCAGACCAAGTGATCCATCCTCATTTATTGTAAGGATCTATTTTAAAAAGAGTAAAATTTGTTCTCACACTACCCTCTAAAGATGTCTTATTAACTACAAAAAAAAAACCATTAATTTTTTTGATGCAGAAAATTTTAAGTATTTCAGGTAAAACAATCCTAATTTCTACAAAGCTACGTGTTAGGCTTTTAGTATACATTTCCATTGCAGTCCAATCCAACTTGGGTCTCCTTGGGTATTAGGAGATATTTCAACAGGACGGAGACAAAAGCAGCTCATGGAAAATCAGCTTAGAGCTCCCCTATTCACAGCTGAGTCACTTTATAGGCTACTGTTTACTCTGTCCGTCTGTTGGAAAGGACGCAAAGTAACCAAACCACCTCTGGGCACTGAACCACGGATAATCAGATTTTAAAGCAAAAATGAAAAGTTAGATTCTTTTTTCAAATCACAACTGTAAATGTTTGCTAAAAGGCATTAAAACTTATCCAGGATAGTCATACAAATTATCTACGTCTGCACAATACCAACAGTCTCAGAGGCAAAACTGTATTTTAAAACCCAAAACCCCAAAGCCAAACAACCAAGAAAATAGCATTATTCTTCTCCCCTTTCAGGTTTTTCACTCAATAAGGTATTGCTCACTCAATATACATATTAAAGGATCTCCTTGACGAATTCAACTTGCCATACTCGATTGCTTTGCTGTCAAACAAAGCCGCTATTTTCATATAAAACTGAAAAAACATAAACGAAAAAAAATCGCACCGTATCTACCTTATTCAGTAAAGCTCATCAGAGGTTTTCTCTAATTTGTCAAAAAAGAAAAAAAAAAAGCAAAACCCAAACTCTCTACTAGCTCTGGCAAGAGAATAAGAAAACCAGTAAACAAATTACATTTCCCAAAGTCTTATTTAACTGGAAACAGAACTATAAAAAAGATCTTAAGTAACCTTAAATAAAACAGTTTAGTCCCTCGTTATTAACGAAAAATAAAAGTCTGCTAGGGAAGCATGTCTGCAATTTGATTAGCTACAATGTTTTAGGTTTTATGATAATGACAGTGATGAGAGAGAGTCAATAACTGAAATAGTACCTCTGCAATAGAAGCAAATACTGTAGAATCTACTTAAACAATTTTTAATTCTGCTGCTTCAAAACTCAGCAAGAGTGCAAGGCTTGAGCTAACAAATTCTTGTGCATTCACTCTGAAGGACAAGCACATTCATACGTTTGTAAGATTGGTATGTTACAGCTCCAGAAAGTCACAGATAGAGACAATTACAAAAAACTCTGTTCTGTAACAACATACAGCTAATGAAACACTGACTGGGTACTTAAAATAAATTTAAATACATGTTATGGGATGTTTTTCATGTACTATATCGAAATTGTAAAATAATTGTGCAGAAAATACACTCAGTTTCACAGTAATCCTAACCCTGGGCTCTCCTACTGCATCTACTCATTGTACCAGCTCCTGAATTAAGAAAGTTAAGTTTGTCAGCGCATTTTTCCTAATAAAAGCAATAACAAAGCTTGTGCGTGTCTGTGTGTGCATGTGTGTGTGTACATGTGTCTGTCTGCGTGGAAGAGGGAAGAGTAGACAGGATTCATACAATCGAAATGCAGAATGTTTTGGTATGTTAATTGACTTCCACGTGTAAGTCCCAGCTGCTGTGCGGATGGAAAATCCACCCTGTTACTCTGGGAACACTGAACTGCAGTAGACTCTCACCTATGTCAGTCCTTCAGCTTCCTTCTGCCTTTCTACTCAGATGAGTTTGAAAAAAACAGGGAAGAGAGACTGAAAAAGAACCTGTTTAACGATCCTCCTGATCATTTTTCCATCTTCTGCCATCTCTTACACTGCCAGACTGGGAGATAAAAAGGAAGCATGCAAGTACGTGCCTGTAGGAAGAGGGACACACGCCCCTCCGACCTTGCCATGTTTCCATGGAAGTGAACTGTGGACATACTCAACCTACATCTCCTTTTCCTATCAAAGGGAGAAGCATCTTGATGCACAGGATTTGGAACTTGCTTCCACATCCCATCTGAAAGAATTTCTCGACTTTCCAGGAATACTACAGGTGCAACCTAAGCTAACAGTGCTTTGAGGAGGACTGAGGGGTCCCACTCCCAGGCCAGCAAAAAGGAGGTTTTGGAGTTTTTCTGGCTGTTAGGGTGAGTTTTCTCTCAATGTGTACACAGTCTGGGTGGATTTCAGAGTAGGCTTATTTTAACGCTGCTGTCTGATAATACATTACTGATTTTTGCCTAGCAGAGCAGCCTGTATATGCTCTATTTTAAGTGTGGAGATTAACAGTGATTTGGGGAATTACTAGAAGATAGAACACTGCTACCTCATGAGGTGAAATGACTCTGGTTTTATCTGAAGTGCGTCTCAACAGAAGAAAATTGTTTTCAGACATACAGGGATACATACTCTTCATGAATGGATCTACAAAACAAATTTTGAAGTAACAAACCAGCAGCTATGGAAAGAATTTTTGATATAAATAAATACATATATGAAGATGATTATGACCACAGGAATATTCCCTACTGGTAAATTATTTTATATATATTAGTAAACTTTTTAGAATTTTCCAAACTATCATTTTAGATTTCTTTTTAAAAACTTTTCACTACTATGCATGAAGCATGTAAAATTATCAGGCTCACAGAAAAGCACAACTATTATTAGATAGATACAGAGTAATGATTTATAAATTGTCTACAAAGCTACTGACTCGTAATTTAAAAAAAAAAATATTTGGAGAGAGAACTGCCTGGAGAGACAGATGTTAAAGTATGTCAAGGGTTCATGTTGCTAAAAAGAGTTCAAAGAAAAACACTGTTATATCAGGTTTTGGTTTGGGTCTCTGGTGAACTTCAGAGCTACATCTTTACTGAGCAAACAAACAATTTCCAGCCTAACTACTTCAAATGCTAATGAAATTAGTCATAGTCAACCAAATCTTCAGGTTCTTTTAATCTTGGTTTTGCCAAATCAATGTCTTACTTTTGCTGGTGAACGCTGTTTTCTTTTCTTCTTTTTCTGCAAATCTACTGGCTCTCGTATTTGTTTTTTGTCTCGTTTCTGTTGTTCAGATGCATCAGTAAAGGTAATTTCTTGCTTTACACTGATCTGTTAAGATACCAAGTGCCAGTTTCAGGTAAGGTTCTCACTACAGAAAAGCAATTTTTCAATTTTAGAAGATGACAAACTGCTGAAACAGAAAACCTTTCCTAAGGGAATTATCTTGTGGCTTCATTCTTTGCGAAATTTAAGTGAAAGGAATAAGTGTCTTAAATAAAAAGGGCATAGTTAATTTCTACAGTGACATTTTGATGTATCCTTTCATTCATCTCCCAAGGTCTTTTTTCCTTCTGACCTGTGGTGATTTTGAGATCAGTTCTTATATGAAAATCACTTCCATCTGTAAAACCATTCTGTTTTTCACACCTATTTTACTTTAGTCCATGGAGTTGTCAATGCAAGATTTAACGGAATAGTTTATTATAAATTTAAGACAGAAGTATTCTTTAAGAAAAAAAGAACAGTACTAATGAAGTTTTTTTTTTAAAAAATTCTTGATGTAATGTAAACTTTAATAAAGAGTATGATACTCTTAGATTTTTTTTTCCTAACACCTGAACCACCTGATCTATGGCTAACAGAGTAGTGTTTTAATGCTGCTACCTTTCTGAAGATTATTCTTCGTGGATAAGGCTATCTACTTTTAAAGTCCTGGTAATTATCCTTTATGTCTGAAGGGTAACAGTGATGATGTGCTGCATTACAGACAGATGCTCTGTTCTCAAAAGGAAGTCATCTACATTCTCTCTGGGAAAGCTGAGGTCCACCTTCTATGAGGTATCGAGGAGGGGCATATTTATGGTCATGTATGAAGTGTCACAGTCCAACCTGCAGTGTGAATGCAATTGCTAAGCGCCCACATACTTTGAAAACATACAAGATGCTTCCTATAGCAAAAGCAACTAAATAGTACTATGAACAGCATAAACAGTATGCACCTTCAATAACACTATTTATTCTGCTTTGTAGTTACCCTTGAACATTAAATGTATTTAAAAGAACACATTTTAAAGCGTTAATTCTATAGTAACAGCCTGCTTATAAAATATTTATAAAACAGATACTTAAATATTATACTTAATTGGCAAAATCTATGAACAGCCGGAGGCAAATGTCATTTTCATAAATAGCATCCATCCATAAATATTTTGATAATCAAAATCCAAACAAGCAATTAATAGATTCTTGCCAGAGTAGGATTAGATTACCAGATCAAGCTTGCTAGTAATTTCTTCAATATTTCACAAAGAAATTGCTTACAGGGACATTAACGGCATACTGCAGCCCTTGAGGAAGTCTATCTTGCGTATCCATGTCATCATCATTTTTTACCGTCTCCTCATGGACCATGAGTTCATCATGTGAAATCATCTCTTGCTGTCGAAGTTCACTTTCCTGTAACACTTCATCTGTTGCAAGAATTTCTTGGTGCGCCATAGTCCGATCTTGAAGCACCGCCTCTTGCTGCTCTCCCGACACTCCAGACTGGTCAGATACTGCACCCATCCCTACCATAGCCCTGGATGACTGCATCTGGTCTATGCCACCACATTTAAGAAATAATCCTCCCAGCTTGTCTTCAATGTTCATTCTTAAGTGCAATAACCTACAAAGAAAGTTTTAATAGTAAACATCTACAATTGGTGCTCTTGCTTTAATTTTTTTTTACTTAAAAACATTTAATAAGAACTCAGTCAGCACTCACCATCCACACATGCACTCCTAAAACTGACACCCCAGTAAAAGCGAAAAGTTGCCTATCAGTTCCACACAATATGATTCTCCTTTCACACACACGCACGTGTACACAGTTGAACACTTTCCAATAAAAAGTTTCAATCAAAGAGCCTTCTGATTATTGGCAAAATTCTGGTAATTAAATGATAGCTAATTCCTCCTTCTCATTCCTTAGAAAACTGTTGGGTTTTTTTGTTTTCCTGTGTGCCCTTTTTACTCTGTTCCTTTTTTCTGTTTTGAATGTCTTTCACAAATGTCTCTTTCATATTGGTCCTATTCTCCTGACTTCCTTGTCCCTTATGTGCGCTTTCACTGCTGCTACCCCAGGGCATACTGTAGCTGTTGGAACATCTTAATACCCACAGGAGTGAGAAAACCAGGCTGCATCCAAAGGAGTGTGGCCAGCAGGGAGGGAGGTGATTCTCCCCCTCTATTCTGCTCAAGTGAGACACCACCTGGGGACCCGTGTCCAGCTCTGGGGTCTCCAGCACAAGAAAGACACGGACCTCTTGGAGTGGGTCCAGAGGAGGGCCGTGAACATGACCAAGGGGCTGGAGCACCTCCCCTGTGAGGAAAGGCTGAGAGAATAGAGTTGTTGAGCTTGGAGAAGAGAAGACTCTGGGGAGACTTTACAGCAGCCTTTCAGTACTTACAGGGGGCTACAGGAAACACGGGGAGTGTAGTGATAGAATGAGGGGTAATGGCTTTAAACTGAAAGAAGGCAGATTTAGATTAGGTATTGGGAAGAAGTTCTTCACTGTGAGGGCAGTGGGGCACTGGCACAGGTTGCCCAGAGAAGCTGTGGATGCCCCATCCCTGGCAGTGTTCAAGGCCAAGCTGGACAGGGCTTGCAGCAACCTGCTCTAGTGGAAGGGGTATCTGGCCCTGGCAGCAACCTGCTCTAGTGGAAGGTGTCTCTGCCCATGGCAGGGGGTTGGACTATATTACCTCTAATAGTTCTATGATTCTATGAAAATGTAGCTCTCTGCCTAAAGATGTGTGTCAAATAAAGACTACAGAGAGGTAAAATCCGTTTGTAAAAAAAAGGCATTCGCTTTTACACCCACTAATCAGGAACATTTTGTCAGGAATTATGAATTCCCATCATGAACAGCAGTATCATTATATTGACTTACAGTACACAGACATATAAAACCGTAACATTCCAACAAGTGTCTTGACATTATGAATAGATTTTTAACACAGGGTGGAAGGCTTTTATGAAGCTGGCAGTGGCAGCATGTTCTTATTCTACTTATTACTATGTATGCAGGACAGTTAATACGACAACTCTTCTCCTTGGCATACTGGATGTCCAACCGCAGCAGTCAGCCTCCTTCACCCTGTTCCCTGGGCGCATAACTCCTACTCATTCCACACTGCGCTGGTCTACTCTTCACACAGACAGACAGACAGACAGACAGACATCCTCTATCCCTCTGTCTTTCCACAGCTGGAGGGCAAAGGCTACAGCAGACATGGGGATGGGAGCATGAAATAGTTAAATCTCAATTTTCAGTTTGGTCTGTTTGATCACTTTCCAAATAATTTTCTTCACTAGGAAAATCTTTTGAAAATTCTTGATATATCTTAAACATTTGAGAAGATTTGTTTATACCGAACTACAGTTTGAGTTCAAAAATGGTCTTGCTTCAGGCGAGGTCCTAGAGTAGCCGGTAGGAATGAAAGCCACCAGCACAAAGAGCTGAAAACGATCTCAGCATTCTCCTACATTATACTTTATTTCAAACACTACTATTAGTTCCTAACCTTCTTAAAGTAAAATTCACCCAATTTCTCACAGAAACCAACCCACCCACCACACACCCCAGGCAAATTAAAAAAAAAAAAAAAGCAAAAAAGTCCATTAACACCTTCTGGCAGCAACACATATTGTAAAACTTGAAACTGAAAGAACATTTGTCCCTATTCTCTCTTGCAAGAGGTTCTACATTTCTGAATATGTCACAGAAAGCCTGACAGACAGGATGGTCTGACTCCTCTGAGTCTCAAATATTTAAGAGGCACGCCAAAAACCAAAGATCTTCAGTCAAATAGATTTTTTTTTTTTTAACTGAGCCTTCATCTGCTGGCAGCCAGGAGGACTGACTCCTCTGAGTCTCAAATATTTAAGAGGCACGCCAAAAACCAAAGATCTTCAGTCAAATAGATTTTTTTTTTTTTTAACTGAGCCTTCCTCTGCTGGAAGCCAGGAGGACAACCTGTTTATATATCACGATGTCATCAACATTTTAAATATTTTTCCTTTCTACATAAAAAGCGCATTCTAGGGACTGAAAGCGCCTATGACAGAAGAACATGGGGAAATTTCTGTTTATGCTTGCAATTTGTCCTTCTGCAATTCTAACATAAAGAAGCTTACTCTCGATTTCCACAGCATCCATCTTCAAATATGAGCAACAATTCCTTAATGCCTTGAGTGAGCCCGGGTAGTGCTGGGTGACAAGTTTACTCCCAAGTTAACCCAGTTTATGGTAAAAGAATGAGATTTCACAGGTCTTCTAGGGGAAAACACATGTTCAGCGTGCCACACAGCCAACTGCATACGTTTTACAGTCCATGAGGTATTATTTTGAGGGAACTGGGAAACCATACTGATAGTTTCTCAGCAATAACACAAATAAACAAACAAAACAAAAAAACCTGGCACAGCACTAAGGCTGCATTTTTTCCACCAATGCACATCTCCCAGAGAGATCTTGCAACAACATCCTAAAAGAAGAAAATGAGGATGAATTTATCATCTTACTGGTGTGGAATATCCTGTGCCAAGTATGAAATGTGAGAAGGTTCTTAAGAATCTCTCTCCCATGGAGGCATTATCTGATAAGAGCTGGTGCAAAAGGTCTAAGGTTGAGACTGGTTTCTAACGACATTTTAAACACGTAGCTCGCAAGACAGACTCCAAGGAAAAGCAGTAGACATTTCTTCACGTCAGCCTTTATCCCAAGTGAATCCATACTCAGGATACATCTCACACAGATTGTCATTGACTACGCTTTTGTTCCACACCACAGAAATACAACAGCAGATGCTCACTGCAGATTCTTCAGAGGAATGACATGGACAGGTATTAGAATACACGAACTCAAGATGCTGAAACACATTCAAGGGAGAACAAACAGTATCAGGTGTGAGAACACAGTGGCCCTGATCTGTCTGCTCAAGCCACTGATGAAAACAGCACAGAAGGTTGTTTCACATGGAGGATCAGCAAATCATCTGGTTGGAAGAGATCTTTAAGATCATTTATACTACTGTATCACTCTGAAATCAGGTATGAAACGTGGAAATCCTGGAAGGAAAGCTGTTTCCTGGCAGGAAGGCAGGTGGGCAAATGCAGGTAGAGAGACTGCGTGTTTTGCTCTGCAGAAGAGCCTGCTACTCACTCTAGCAAAGGCGGGAAGACTTGTGACATGCAGAATCTTCGGACAGCTGGCGAGATGCAGCAGCTGCCCAGAAGACAGGCTAGCAGCGTACTGGTATTTATTGGTCTTGTCAGTTCTCTCTGTGGCCAAGGATATGGAAACTTTTTTCTTCCTACCCTGACTAGCAGGCTTAGCAAAATCATGCAACCGAACACACTCAAGTTGCTTTCAGTCATGATCTTGAGTCATATCAGAAGGTGGTACAGTGAGTGTGCTGCTTATTAAACCAGGCTTTCAAACATCTGGCTTTTCACAGGAAAATAATGAGAACTCCTCGCATCGGGCCGCATATTCTGAGCGATGAAACACTATGCAAATTGCATGACACACACATACTGTTTTAAAATGAAAAACCACTAACAAAAATAAGCTATTAATTGAAACAAAAAGTACCCCACTTGCAGTCAATTCAGTAAAACATGCGTAATGTGTCAATTGACACCTTTTGGCTCACATAAAAGGCATCCTAGCATTTAAAGTGAAGATGGGGAGAAACGGTCTTCGAAGAATGACAGTGTGATAAAGAAAATGAAGGTTAAAAGCATTCAGATAAGATCACTTTAACAAGCCTGCAAAGATTAAGTAAGTATTTTAAGTGCAAGATGGATCGGTGAAACATGAATCAACTTATTTTGAGATTATCTTGAGAAAAGCTACAATAATACAAACCACATACTAATAACATACAAAAACACATTTCTTGGCATGAGACATTGTTATCCTTGTTGCAGAGATGTTTCCCATGAAATTTCAGGACTTCTATTAAACTCCATCAAATAATCATATGATTTTTCTTTCAATCTATAGCTTCTCTATGAAGCTCTACAAAACCTTTAAAGTATCTGTTATGCTTGGTAGAGGTTCTCCAAGCCT
>NW_010396025.1:30416-41606 GCF_000710305.1 Buceros rhinoceros silvestris
GAGACATCTACAGGCAGAGCTTCCTGGGTATGCACACACTTTGAGGGAGGAGAGAGGGGAAGGGGAGGGACTGCACAGAAGAGGTTTCAGGGGATCATCTCAGCACCTTTTTTTTCCACACAGTGCTCCACAGTTCCACAGATGCAGAACATCCACAGCTAGTGAACCATGTTGCTTCATTTCAAGAACTGCTGCTACGCCAAACCCTACAGCAGTGCTTCAGAACTATTCATTTCAGTAACCCTGACATCAGTTTTTCCAAAGATCACTGGTGTGGTAAGCTGGAGAGCTAAGTGGTAAAGACAATATTCCTAATTAAAGAAAGACCCATTTAAACAAAAACATACTAAATGAAAAGCACAACCTTCCCAATTCAGAATAAAAAATTAAAATACAATTGAAAGAAAACATTAATGGGTTTTTTAAAAGCCTGCAGGGATGGGAGCTGCTGCAAAACAAAGCTGAACAGAGACCCTGCAGGAAAGTGGCCAAACGTGTCAGCCACCAGCATACAACACTTGGTCCAGCTCTTTTTCTCCACTTCGATGGTGGGTAAGGTTTATTCTGTCTTCTCCTTTCTTTTCCTAAGCAAGTAGCAAAGCGCTATATAATTTAATGAACAAGTACCAAGAGATACTAATGAGGTTCACTTTAACAAGAAAATTCTTATGTGCAGTCCTGGGTTGAGTTTCTGTTGTTAGGATTTAGAAGATTATTTATGAGAGATGAAAAAAGAAAATATGCTGAAGGATTAATAACAGATAGGCAAAATATGAAAATAGTCTGTATTTAATCTTTATTTGTAAAACAGTACTAATTTAATGGTTTTCCTCTGTTTTTTAAAGTAAGATGTACTTTTTCTATTTGTAAACAATTTTCTGCAAAAGTCTTTGTTGGTTTAAGACTTCTAGGGGTTTTCTTCAAGCATTAAAAAGCAGGGTTCACCACTTTCTATAACCATGTCCCATTTCACTTCTTTCCAATATTAATTTCTTCCTGTTTTTCCAAGGCAAAATTGAATGGAGGAAGGTTGAGAGAGACAGGAAAATAAAGTTTGTTAAAACGTAATTATTTTTCTGGGTTAAAACACAGCTCCTTCTGAAGGACTCTAACAAAGACCTGAGACAGAAGTATTACTTCCATATATAGCATAAGCTCCCTTTGACCATAGTTTCTAAGATTCAACAACCCAAACACCAGAGCCAGGATGCAGCAATTTTATCGTACCTTTAGTAACTTGATACTGTTCTGACAAAAACATCTATCTCCAAGATTCCCCTCACCAAAGCCGAGCTCAATTCAAGGTATTAAATGGTTTCAGGGTAACCTTACACTGGAAGCAGCCCGATGACGTTATTTTGGTTCCACATTTTGGAAAGCATGTTTTCATTTAAGGTAAGACAAGGCAAACTTCCTAACGAACAAATACCTGAAGCTACAGAAAACGTACCTGAGTATATCCCCACCACATCCTCGCTTCCACAACAGCCTTTGGGAAAACGAGTACATGATGGGTCCACACAACAAGCTGTATAAAGACTACTAGTACAAAATGCACATATAATAAACTTTACAAAAGGTAATCTGTGGAATCCCCTAAGCGTATTTTGCTTTTAGGGTTCATCTCTATGGTCCTACTACAATGATTTGTGTTAAAATTAAACTTAAATGAATATAATGTATATAAACCTATAAAACTCCCTAAGTGAATATTCTTATTCTAGTACAGAATTGAGAGGGGGGGTTTCCTTCCCTGTTTCGTATAATTCACTTTGGAAAGTTTTATTCTAAATAAAAGAAGCCAATCATTTTATAATCAGAACGGTTCTACTGGCATTGCTAATAAAACTTCTCCAAGTAGACAAACTCCTGCAAAAAACAACCGCCCCTGAAACCCCACTAGACTGTCACCACAAGGTTCACATTCTTCTATCGGAAAATGAGGATTAAAATAAATCCTTTATGAAATTCAGATAGGGAAACCACCAACCAAAAGGCCATTCCAATGGGACGTTTGTGTCTTACGTAGAACAAGTCAACCCAACTCTCAATAGAACTGCAAGAACCAACCCAATATAGAGGCTCGCTGCCCAAAGGGGTAGTGCCCTGCCCTTTCCCTCAGTTAGACCTTCTTGTTGCCTTCACTGGGTTGAGTACAGTAGATCAGGGGAAAAACGTGTATCTACGTGTCTTAAAGGCTTCCTTCCTAAAAGAAAGTACAGAAGTCACAAAATCCTGCAATTCCAAATATTAATGAAGAAAGAGATAGCACTGTGGCTTAATACCATATTAAAACTACTTATGTTTAAGTATTACCATGAAAAAAACTGCCATCCACGCAATCCTCTCCAAAAGAAAGAAAAAATTAGAACTTGACAGGTTCATAAAGTCCACTCAAAAATCCGGTCGTACCATGAACCATGTTGAGTACTTCCACATCAGAAAATAAATTTATTTGCACTATTAAATTAAGAATATAGCCCAATATAGAAGAAAACATGGCTGGTTTTCACAGTAGCAAAAGTTCACTTTTTAACAAAGCCTGCAAAGAAAATAATAATACCCTACTTAATGGTTCTACATAAAGGACATTGAATAAAATTATCTCTTCTCCCTGCTCAGAAAAATAAGACATAGCTAAAATAGAGATTTTGAAATTAAATACACAAGTGTTCGTAAGAAAGAACTGAAATGTGTTAAGTTGCAAAGAGAAAGCAATCAAACACAAACCATTGTGAAAAGGTTCACGGATCACAAAATTAACGTTAAGGCATGAATCAAACACACTTACAGCCTTGCTGCATGCTTATTTCTAAACGCTCTGTGTTGCTGAACACGACAGCACAGGGCCTGATCCCACCAAGATTTACACTCCTACGGAGCTGTGAATAGTCGTCTTACAGTCAACAGGATTACTCACAGAAAATCTACTTATCGCCCATAAAATTATCCATGCGTGAAAATCTTTGTCACCTTACTTATCCTAAAACCAGTATGAGATCATCAGCACAATCTGGTATCAAACGTGCGTAACGGAAAGCTGCTGATACCAGACTAACAAAGCCACAGTCTCATGTCAAAATCCACAGGGATGTCACCAGTGTAAAAAACATACTTTAAGTAGTCCAAAAATCATGGGCAATGTTACTTTTTATCTGGGGGGAGGGGGCGGGGGGGGAAGTGCCACTGATTTTGTGGCACTAAATTATAAACTACTAGGATACTAGTTAACTTTGAGAATTTTTATGGGAATTTCTACCACTGTATAGTTACCCTTAGAAGAACACTGCAGAACTTCTGCCCTTACGCTGTGAAACTCAGGTTCTCAAAAATGCTCTCTTCAGAGACTTCCAATGAAATTTAAATGCAGGAAAGAAATTAACTGAGAAATTAATATTAACTGAGGCTACCCAGCATCTTCCAAGTCCTTTCAATAGTTTTTAACTTCAGTCCGACCAGGTAAAATTTTGTGAAATTTCTCGCGTGCACGCCTTGAGCTGAGTCTTTGTAAGAATATTTCAGACAATGTACTAAATGTTTTTTCATTTGATTTTGATAGCAGTGCAGTCACATGACAAAGCTGAGCCAATCGAACTGTCATTGAGAGAGGGAATCCTGCTCCCTCCTCCTAACTGTGAGAGTCCACCCTACCTTTTGTGCCTACCCTGCTGCTCTGTGAAGCGTCTCTCCTCATCACTAGCACTCGGCTAGCTCTCTTTTACAGCAGATGACAACCTGCTGTTACTCTCAGCTACCCTAGCAAATGGCAAAGGTCTGTGATACGGAATTTCTGGGGTTTCTCTCCAGACTGCTTTTCAAAAATCTTTAAAACAGTAGACACTGAAACCCCTGGGAGAATCCAAGATGTTGCACGCAAACATTCAAGGACTACCATGACTGAAGTACCTCAGTTCATCTTAATTCACCTCTCCAGCCTACAGACACTGTGATTTTTTTTTAAATAAAAAAAATCACTTATGTGCGTGTGTGTATCTTTTTTTACAAAGCATTGTTTCCTTCAGCACAGTGGATGGAACTGCGCTGTAGAAATAGGTGAAACTAGTAAGATAGTTTTTACCCAGTCCTTGCTCCATGTGTTGCAAAGGCTGAAATGTGTAAATGAGACACAGAGAGCAGGAAAAAAAAGTCATGCGCATGTAAGCAACTGAATGCTATTTTGCCAAATAGAATAGGATCCTGTCCTGTCTACACAACCCATTCCTACCACACCTTTTTTTTTTTTAAAACAGGTGATCAATACTTACACTTTCCTCAACTTCTGGGTGTTTACCCTGACACATTTTAGCCTGGAGAAAAGGAGGCTCAGGGGAGACCTTCTCACTCTTGACAACTACTTGAAGGGAGGTTGCAGGAAGGTCTCTCAAGTAACAAGCGACAGGGTGAAAGGAAATGGTCTCAAGCTGCGCCAGGGAAGCTTTAGGCTGGATATTAGGAAAAATTTCTTCACCAAAAGGGTTGTCAATCACTGGCCCAGGCTGCCAAGGGCAGTGGTGGTGGAGTCCCCATCCCTGGAGGGGTTTAACAGACCTGTCGAGGTGATGCTGAGGGACATGATTGAGTGGTGACCTGGCAGTGCCTGGTTTAATGGTTGGACTCAATGATCTTACAGGACTCTTCCAACTAAAATGATTCTGTGACTCTGATTTGGGTCAGATTTACTCTAAATGTTGAGTTCTCAAGGCTGCAATTAAATCAATGATAGCAATACTCTGAAAATATAAAGGCAAACACAACGCTCTTTTTTTTTTTAAATAAAGCTCTTAAAGAGCTCAATGGACATCCACACCAAACACAAATTTTCCTCTTACTCCCAGGCATCCATTCTTCAGTCATAAAATAAGCAACATCTACTTCCTTTCCCTGAGGCATAGTAAAACACTTCTAATAATAAGCAACGTTCAATATAGGTCACAAGGGTGAACTAATCAGTTTATAACACACTTGTTCTTGCGGCCAGCACAGCTCCTGAGGGAAGAAGGTGGCACACCTAAGATGGAAAGGTAAGCCCACATCAGCTATTTAGGTAACTGCTATGAGGAGGTGGGCAAGAGAAGTCTGGCCTCTCCTAGGACCTAATCACTGACCAGAAAGCGCAACCAGCCAGTAGGTTTCCTACTAACGTAGAGTTGCCACTTTGGTGGAGAATCACTAGAGGAATGGGGGCATACAGGTGAAGGACTGCCATCAAGGGAAGGTAAGCATTACAGAAAGGCTGAAGAGAGCAACACTGCCTACTACCATGATGCTGTAACAGAACTGTAAGAGCTTTGGCCGCTTCTCTCAGCTCTGCCACTGCTGGTGGGCAAATCCGTCATCTTGGCAAATCATTCCCCACTCCATATTTCCACTTCCTTGTCTCCAGAACAGGGGAAACGACCCACCTAGGACTCAGGTGTGAAGAGAGCAGTAGGAACTATCTGCGAGGGCCTCACAAGCCTGCTGATAACCATTACAGATATTACACAAAGAAATATATTAACTCTGCCTTCAGAGCAGGGTTAAGCAGAGCACAGTAAGAGAACACACATTATGCAATGAGAAGAAAGCAAATTATGGAGCAGCTAATTATTCAGTGAGCACCATGTATCCTGTATGGTCAAAATGGTAGAGGCTTCTGAGAGGGAAATCCCATATTCATGCATCATGGAAGACTACAATATAATATTAAGGTACAATGTGTTGGTAATGTTGCGAGGATGGTAAAATCATGGTGGCATAGATAAAGCTCTGGGCTGCAATTTTCAAGTTCACGTGCTTGCCTTATACCTAAAATTGTTCTTTTGAAGGCATGCTTTTCTTGCCTGTACTAGCTTTACTTCAGATTCTTTGTTTTCTAAAAGGCCATCTACAGACATTAAAGAAAAAAAAATAATTACACAAAAGCTCAAGCCAATTACTTATTACATCCACACAGACTAAATAACGTTGGACAATAAGCTAGCGAAAATATAATCGAGAAGGTTTTGATCAAAAACCCTTGAAGTTAGCAGTGAAAGTGGTCTCAGAGATTCTGGAAGAATTCCCTCATTTACATACATGACAGCGTAGGGAAAACTTCCAGGGAAATACCAACACTAACCTAAACCGTAGGTGAGAAAGACATGAATAACAACAGTATAAACAGCTCTTACAGAGCACAGGCCACATTTCCGTATTTGAAAGCGGACTCTCAGGTAGTGAGGGCAATGCAAGTGTTGTAGAACACAGAAACCATCTTCCTAAGTTGCAATTTTAATTTTAGGACATCGCCATGCACTAAGTTCACATTTTCCCCCTAACTTCACTACGGCAAACTTATTCAGGGTAAGACTACATTCTGTGTAGCATCTAGAAACAAATCCTGCAACATACCATTGGCTCTCTGTAGACTAACTTTTCACACGGAGATACCGGCAAGGAACGTTTTCTCATTTAAACCTGCTGAGGAGGCAGTGTCCTATCCCAGCATTAACTTCATTTTTCATGAATATTTATTTCATTTCAAACATGCCCTTCATCTACACATGAAACAGTAACCTCAAAAAATCCAATTAGTCCAAAACATGATAGAATGGATACCTCTTTAGAAAAAGAGTCACTGCAGACAGACCAAGCAAGTCCTATGCTTTCCGTACTGTTTTTCAAACACCACAGTGTTTGAAAAGGTAACTTGATTGGCCATCTTTCACAGCCACAGTGGTCTGGGCCAGAAGATCTGAAAGAGCCAGCCCTTCCTAAAGCTCAAAGACATGGATCTCTGTGGACTGCTCCACTCCTCAAATGCCACAGGTCCATCCTACCTACAGAAAAATACAGGCCTTGCAGGGACCTGTTCCACAAGACTAATACACCTAGCAACTAAAAATTACAAATCCAAACCACAAAACATAGAAAATAAACTAAGTCAAGCACATAGATATCTACCTCACCTTAGCTACTACAAACACAAGGTAACACACATAAAAGACAGTCAATGGAAACAATAAAGCCCATATAATAATCCCCTGAGGAAAGAACAAGAATTAAAGGTGACAGTTACTAATCATAATGCACAAGACATTTCCAAAAGGTGATTGGACGCATCAGAGGTGGTGGGGGTATAAGAATACAAAAGCAGTGAAGTGACAATCATTTAGGTGTCATGGAAAGCAGCATCTCGATGGTACGTTCCGGTGGCAGCCCTTTCTTTCCTTTAGCGCGTGAAGAAAAACAAGAAGCAGAGCATCTTGGGATGCTCCATTAGGGAGGCCCACTGACCAACAAAAAAAAAAAAAATATCTATCACTGCTCTTCGAAGTATTCAAGGAGTTATGGACTGGACCCAAAGAAGCAATTTTCTGTCAGTAGAATCAGGGACTGCTGTGGCCTAACCAGCACTCTGGCATGAGAACAGTATCAAACATCTTCATCAAGAATAAGCAGAAGAGTCAGCACATAAATGGACACGTTAGTATTTGAAGACAGTATGAAATCAGCCAGAGGGGGAAGGAGTAGAAATAACCTCTAAATTCATGGAAGTGAGCAACTAGGTCACTTTCTCCGAATCTCCTGGAACACAAGCATGTTACACACCATGTGAATTTGCCAAGACAACAAAGAAGTTTAAAAGTACACTTCTCTACAGCTACCATTTTTTTTCTGCACCATCGCAAAAAATCCATGACCTCCCTACTGATAACCAACATTTGTGGTCAGATTGAATCAACCAAAAACAAGTCCTATCCCCCTTACATAAAATTCCAGAATTGTAAATCAGCCTCTTTTAATCTGGCTGATCCTCTCTCCAAAGAAAAAAAAAAGGAAAAAGTCAAAGTCAAATCAAGCAACTACTACATGCAGTGCGTTTCCGCAGCATATCCTCTTCAAAAGACTATCCACAACGCCAACCAGAACTTCCAGGTAACTCTTCACCTTGATACTCTGAGAATGGCATGAACAAGGAATCCCGCTGACTTCTATCACATACCCCTAGGTGATCACTCCTCATTACAGTTTTACATTTCTTAAACTATTTTAAAACACTTAAGCCCATTTTCAGATCAGGACAAGCCAAAACATGAGATGTCTAGAGGCCATTTCATAGGAGCGGTAATAACATAGATATCCTGGCCCATGAACTAACACTGAAAGTAATCCAAGGAACAACACCTAGACTTCTCAGGATTGTGCCTACTTGAATACAAAGATTGTGGAAATTGGATTCAACCTCAATGACTTTGGTACCCTGCAGCTAATTCTCACTAATTAAGAGCTAGAATACACTAAAACAGAAATTCAGATTGATCAAAAGATATGATTCATGTTTATAATAACTCCTATAATTATTAGGAACAAGAATCTTGAAGATTCTTGATGCCATTAACTCACGGGCCAACAATTAAGAGCTAACATCCCAACCAGGCCTGAAATTTCTCAGATCCTGTAGTCAAGTAACTTCATGACGACACCAAGTCTTAGTGAAAGACATTCAATACAACCCATATTACTAAGCAAGCAAGAAAACAATCTGTAAAGTAAGAAAATATTCTTACTGGACTCTGGAAAAAGAAAAACACAGCATGTCCTGTGTTTATGGACTGCTTTCCAGATCCTATCTTCTCATCCAACCACATTAAGAGTCCCAACTCGCTGATGCAGGTAACATGGTAACAATTACCCACAGGTAACAGGGCAACAATTTCAGGCACCCAAAATGCAAGCACTAGAGTGAGACCGCTTGGCTGAACAACCAAACACGGGAAACAAAGAGTTGCCCAGTATTACAGCAATCTTTAGGCAACTAACAGGTCACAGAATCATAAAATCATCTGGTTGGAAGAGACCTTTAAGATCATCGAGTCCAACCATTCACGCTGCACTGCTAGGGTCCCTAAAGCACGTCCCTCAGCACCACATCTCCATGTCTTTCAAACACTTCTAGGGATGGGGACTCCACTACCTCCCTGGGCAGCCTGGTCCAATGATTGGCAACCCCCTCTGTAAAGAAGTTCTTCCTGATATCTAACCTAGATCTCCCTTGGTGCAACTTGAGGCCATTTCCTCTTGTCCTGTCACTTGTCAGATGGGAGAGAAGACCAACTTCCACCCCTCCACAACCTCCTTTGTAGTAGGTAGTTGTAGAGAGTGATAAGGTCTCTCCTGAGCCTCATTTTCTCCAGTTCCCTCAGCTGCTCCTCATAGGACTTGCTCTCCAGACCCTTCACCAGGTTACTACAAGAGATCCCATGCTTTCCAGATACACAGCCGTACTCTCATTGCCACCACAACTGTGGAAAGCCCCACGCTTGTCCTGTGAGCTGTAAGGAATGTAAGCCAGGGACGACAGGAAGACTCATTGGACAGTAAACTGCAAGGTCGTGCAAAGGATTCTGACAGTTTCTCTTTTTATATTGCTGTTTCTTGAAAAGTGACAGTAAACTCACACTTAAAGCTGCCTTATACGTGATCCAATACAGCATGTGTAACACTGAGTACAACCTGAAAAGCCTGAACGCGCCTGGTTTGCATGATCTGCTTTCAACTGCCAGATTAAGAAAAGCCCACTAGTTTTGTCTACAAATCACCACCTCTTCTACATATTCAAGCACTATACTGCGACAAAGGTATGATCATCTTTTGCATACTCCTTTTCTATAAACTCTATTTTATTCCCCCTCCCAATCCCTGAATTTCATACTGGGTATAAATAATCAGTGATCATTTAAAAAAAAATTTTAAATACATAAAACACCTTTTCTATGAGTCATTAAAAAAAAAATCTTTACGAGGAGAGCTTTCCCGTTACCTCCTTACACCCCCTAACAATACAAGCTTTCTTGCTCCCCAGAAGACAATCACGTAACTTTCACACCTTTTTGCTGACTCAGATGAAAACTCATCACAAAGCATAACTGCCAGGTTCCCTGAGAAGCTCCTGAGAACAGCAGGCTACTGCCTGAGTGAATATAAAAAAATACTGCCCATATGAATGATTCGTTTTTGTTTGACATTGTTAAAGCATCATTCATGCAGAGGACCTTCACACTACATTTTACCCCCAAAAAACCCCCAGTTATAAGGTCAAAACATCAGTTGAAAACCAATCTTCCATGAACACATCTAGAAAATCTGCAAGGGACTGTGGTCTAAAATAACTGTTTCTCATCTGGGTACCCTGAGGATTGACCAGTCCCTCTAGAGTTGATCTAATATGGTCACTACAAATATTTTCTTCAGGATAGAAGTGCAAGACTACTCTAGGAAAAAAGGAGTTGGCTGAGTTTACCAATCTTTCAGGAAGAACCTCTTTGTTAAAAGAAACTTTAAGGACACAAAATGGGAAGATTTCTTAAATGTATTTACATAGTTCCTGCCATATCGAGAAATGTGCAGTGCTATAAATGACCCAGCTTAAAAGTCAGATAATTGTCATCTGTCTCACACACATTTCATCTGACAGAGACTCACCCTGTAACAGTGACCTATGTCAGGAATCACTGTATGTGTATATGTGGTCAAAACCGGAGGAGAATCATACTTCAGGAGGTCAACAACAGAGATGAGAATTTGCTTCACAGAACTCTTATTTGAGACACTCTGAAATCACTCACTGCCTCTGGAAATACTGACTGTCACGATGCTTACAGACTCTAAAAACCATCCCAGGATCCCATGAAATGTGGTTAAAATTCAGACAGTTGTTTCCCCTTTCTCAAACACTGCGAGTGAACCTATGGCCATGTCAAATCTGCCCAACATCAGGATTGCTCACTTCACCTCTTGCACTAAGGTAACATGACCCACTTGGTTATGATGTTACTGGCACTGTAAACTTTCATAACAATACCTTTTACATTCACTTCGGGGTACACAAGTAGTAGAAGTTAACGTAGACTTTATGGGAAATTATGACACAAATGTTAAGACACTTGGCAAAACTTCTATGAATTGGTATCTCTTTACCTTACGGAGGGAGCTGCCATCTGAAACCATTTCAGAGCAGAATGTTTATCAGCCTCAAGTCTGAGCTCACTTACACAGATATCACAAGAGCTTTACACATTGATAATATCATGTGTTATATCAAGAAATTATTTTGGTTTACAGACATTTTACAGGCACTGTGATTTGGGGTTGGGTTTTGGTTGTGGGGTTTTTTTTTTTTTTTTTTTGGTTTTTTTTTTTTTGGTTTTTTTCCCCCACAAGCGATTT
>NW_010396025.1:41637-45800 GCF_000710305.1 Buceros rhinoceros silvestris
GGGGGTGGGGTTTTGGTGTGGGGGTTTTTTTTTTTTTTTTTTGGTTTTTTTTTTTGTGGTTTTTTTCCAGCACAAGAGATCTAGACCGTTTCTATTCGACGGGCTGCTCATAAATTATACCTTACTGCTGTTTGCAGGTTGGAATTTCTTCCCACACAGACTTCATTTTATCATCAGACTGTTTAATTCTGCGCTTATAAAAATGTCATCCTAGTCATAAGGGAAGAATCAGACAGTACTGTCTCAAAGTTTTCTGCACAAAGATGCAGATACCAACACACCAGTAGAGTGTATCAGTTGCAGGATCAGGCCGACGTACCCACCCCATTAAAGAGCTTTGTCTTGCTGTTTCCCAAAGCGCTGTGAAATCATGAAGTATTATCAATTAGTAATACATTAACTGTATTACAGTATTCGCACTGTTACCTCTTGATATCGCAGCCTTGAATACACTAAGACACCGATAATATCGTAAGAGTACACTAAAAATTATTTCTGAGCGAATGCAGTATGGGTCTCTATATAATCTCTGACAGTATGGAGGAAGTTACCAGGAGATTCCAACCCTTCTCCATGCTGTGCTATCCACAGTCTCTAAAAGACACCGAATTTCCCCTTAGGACACACTCATAATCAATGAATGTGAGAACACATTTTGGATTTTTTCCAGATATTTTATCCAACATGCTAAATGATATAAGAAACATATCTCTATATGAAGTCAGGGAAAGACAATTTAATCATATACAAGGTTGGAATACTCAGATATGTTATTGTGGTTTAATGTGTACTATAATTTGTAAGTTAAATAGGTTAAACCTATTGCACAGGTGCGTAGTTTATGGCATTATTACTGATGCACAAAATATTCTGCTCTCTGTAGGTGACAAAACAAAGAAGTATATTTAAAATGTACATAGAGCGCTAATGAGCTAACCAGATGGAGTTGTGCTAACTTCACTAGAAAGTACTCAAATAAAGTAACTCACAGTGTTTGTGTAAATGAAAATAAATCTCGGGAAAACCTGAATGGATTTTCGTTTGTGAGATCGGAGTTTGTGCTTGGCCTACAGCTGTACAGTATAGCCAATGGCTGTGCTTTGCTGACATGGCTTGTCAATAGCTATATCTCAGTGGTTAAAAAACAGTAGAGTTAAATGTATAATAAACTCAACACTACTTCAAGGGTTTCTGCACACAGAAGTGAAAAAAGAAACTAAGAAAAAAAAATACTTGATGAATCTTGGTACTCCAAGAAATGCTATTTTCCCAAAACATCTTCTGTCAAAAAACCCCAAACAAATTAAAGTGCAAGTTAATCACAGTCCTGATCCTTCACACAAGCTCTGCAGCCCGGCAGAAGCAGACACCCAAGTCTGCCGACATCCACGGAGACTCTGTGGGACTTCATTTGTCTTTAAACACTCGGTTATGCAGATCAGACTGCAAGCTGAAGGTTTGAATGCATTTCATTATAAATGACGCTGGTTTGAAAGGCAGCTATCATTAAAATGCCAGGCAAAGACACAAAAATGTACTTATTTTAAATAAAACACATCTTTTTCTCTGTTAGATCCACTTAAGAGCCTTCAAAGTAAAAAATATTTCCAGTGGCATTTCCTTTTCATTCCTTGTCCCTTCATTTAATACAGAAGACATTAAATTTGGACAAGAAAGCTGGACACTTTGGTTTCACGTTCAGGGTAATTTATTTATCACAGACATTACACCAACAGCACTGTTTCTTATTTAACTTTTGTGACTTCACACAAGTCTTTTATATTAGAACTAAAATAAATCAATCTTAATTTTAGGTCATGCTAAACAAAGCAGTTTTGATAGAGGAAGGCCCACTCAATCCAGCTGCTCCGCACAGACAGGTCTCCGTGTGTAATAGCTGCAAGGCCATCACAGCCCACACAGGGTCTTCACCAGAGGAAGACTCTACAAAGATCCTACTCACAAATCTCCAGCAGCAGATGCAGAAGACAATCCCACCCTGCTTTCCCCCAAAATACTAGGATCTGACAAACTCTTCCTTCCCATTAGTAAATTTTAAAATGTTTTACCTAATTCCATACACTAACCACTGATACCCTGAACTGCACTATTTGCAGATTTACACTATCCAACCTGTGGGGCAGAGAACCCATCTAGAAGTGGGCTAAACTCCTTTAGATGCACCGTCATCAGAGTCCACTAGAGTGATATATTCTTGTCACAGTTCAGCTCTGACATTACCGGTACACAGAACTTCTCAGCTACAAGAACTTCCAACCTCAGTGGTCTTACAACGCCAGCTGTCTAGAACACAAGCACAGTCCCATGGAGCTTTAAATCCTCATACAAACAAACTTGTATACTGAACTGAGAGGGAAAACCATCTTACGAGAAGCTACGCGATAATACTACAGGAGTTTGTGTTTCCTCAGGTGAACAACTGCACCTGCAAAGTAACTTTTCACATTCTGAGTAGTTTTTCTTCCAATTTTTATTAACCATTGTGGTTCTTCAAGTAGCTACTTACCTACTTATGCTTTGACTTCAAACTCCATTATATTAGGGATTTTCCATAAACAGAATATGTTTGCCATACAGTAGAAATTAAACACATATGGACAACAAGGACAATAAGGGAAACATAGATTACACATACAACTGTTCTCTCAGACTTCAGCCCAAGGCGTGAAGACAGAAAAAGCAAATGTGCACGTGACAGCCTAAATGCAAGAGGTCAGCCCCATCTTTTTCAGCTCCTTTCAGCTACATGAGCTCACTAACGAATTACATGTACCTTTGGGGAGGAGAGGCACACAGACATCCAAAACAACTACAAAGAAAATACTTTTGGAAACTGAATACACACGTACATTCAGCTGAGAATTCATCAAGAAAGGCCATTACAACGGTTTTCAGGAAGTTGTGCAATTGAAAAATTAATCTTGTTGAGTTTTCCTCAATTGCTGCAACAAGAGCAGGGTTTGGTTGCCGCTCCTGTGAATCTGTCCGTGCCCTGTACCAGGAGTCTGCAGCTCCCATGAGCTCCACAGGAGAGCAGGCCCTGTGAGCTGCCCAGCACAGCCCACGCTTCTGCAGGTGACAGCTGTCACTGGACACATGCAGGGATCCCAAATGCTGCAAGTGGAACCCTGCAAAACTAATGCTGCCTGCAGGTATGCAAACTTTTTACACAGCAGAAGAGATGTGAAGGCTAGATCGGACCATTGGCTTATCTGGTCTGATTCAGACCAAAGCATAGGAACACCTGCAGAAACTGCCACTTCTTAGCACTATCTTTCCCCCCTTTTCCTTTGCAAGGCCTGCCGCACCGAACTCCTGGAGAACAACTGCAAGAGCTGCACCACTTACAAGACAAAACCTGATACAGGCACTCCAAAATGTTTAAGCCTGAGAGGCCCTAGGAGATGTTCCTAGCAAGCCTGAAAAGCATCACTGAAACCTGTGAATAACTACAGCAAATAAACAAAGCAAATGAGATGTGACTGAACAGAAAACCCACAGTCCTCTGTCATTTGTCTTGTACTGACGGCAAAGACGCTGCGCATCAGCAATAAGCCATCTCTCCTGCCTGAAACTTCTTGGACCAAGATGTCACATGTACAGACAGAGAGATAGGTCATGCTCCCAGCAAGACTAAAGCTGTTATCACTGGATTCCATAGATCTACTTATTTTATCATTGTGCACAAGCCCTAGCAGATGCTCTGAACAGTTTACAAAAAGAAAGTGATCAGAGAGATGATGCACGTTTGCAACACGGATGTCTTCCTTTTTTATGAGCCAGCTTAACACAGACATTGCTGCACTCATTCCAGCTGAGGTTTGTCAGGAATTGCGGCAGGAAAGGCGATGAAGAGTGGAAGTGTTTAAAGCCCGACTAATTTCTCCTCAACTTCTGCTGGTCCCCCCCTGCCCTCCCGACCGCTTCCAGCCTGGCACTTGTTAGCAGCTCCCGACGCTGGAGAGAGGTCCCTTGCAAAAGCTTCCTCCGAGCAGCTGAGAGGAGACTCGGAAAAGGTTATTCAAAAACCAAAATGAAATCATTTCTCTCAAGTCGGCACACTTCACCTATCTTACACCAGAAAAAATGGAGAAGTGAGCAGCGGCAGGATACGGCCGCCCGGGAGGACAGGGCTGGGGGGA